>NC_044288.2:807718-1017718 GCF_004027225.2 Strigops habroptila
ATGCTGTGGCCAAAACCACACAGAGTCTGAACAGCCTTGAAAGACAATGTGTGCTAAACAGGAGGAGAATGGAATTGATGATAGCAAATATTTGCTCAGGACATACATGCACTTGTGAGGAAGACCAGCAAACCCAATGAAAAGTCCATGGGGAAAAAGTAGAATCAGAACGAGTCATTAAAATAGTGAATCCTGGTAAATTCACTGCAGTGTTAGTAAGTTACCACTTTGAATTGGTTGTGTGCCGCATTTCTCTTGTGAAATTGGGTTTGGCTTCATGTGCTACAGTAAAGAACCTTTTAGATCAGACAACATCTTCTTTCCCTGTAGGTATTTACTGGCCACACATTTTGCCTTGATATTTGCTTTGTAAAATAGATAGTTTGAGATTCCCCAAGCTTCCTACATGTCTCATCAGAAGCATTTTTTTCAAGAACTCAAATCCAAAGGGATGTGACTGTGGCTCTTGGCTTAATGCAGGATTGCCCTTGTTGTTCAGGTGAAATTAGTGGTTTCTTTGTGTTTTAAAGGGTAAAAAAGGATTCATGACCACTTTTCTGAGCTTTCCCAAAACCTTTCTGAGCTTTTACCAAATTCTGTGGTTTTGATGGCCCCTGGAGAGAGCAGGGCATCATTCCTAGGTGAGACAACTGCCATCCAGGTATCTGTGCCTGAGCCCACATCTAGTTTCCCTTCATCATCAGTGGGCAGAGTATGATCCCTCAAAGAGTGATTGCTCTCCTGTGGAAAGTTCTGTCTCCCTGGGAAGGTCAGATGAAGAAGATGCTTAAACATTCTGTAGGTGTCTCCCTTGCTCCGTGTCACTAGTTAAGCACAGTGAGATGTGTCAGACTTGGGTGTGTAAATACACAGCCCAGCACTGCGTACAAAATAATGTCATTTCTCCTGTGACACTTCTGCTCAGTATTTCCTGCTGATACAGCCAAGAGGCTCTGCCTGTGAGCTGCAGCAGGACGTCAGCTGCTGCTGTAGATAAGATTGCTGCTGTGTCCATTTAAGCTTTTTCAGTGTTTCCAGGATACAGGCCTTCAGAGTCTTTGATCACACTTTATCAGTGACTCAGATGGCTCTGTTTAACCAAGCTCTCCTTATTACATTTGCCATTGTCACAGGTTTGGTTTGGTTTTTTGCTATTTGTGAAAATTATCATCCTCTTTTCTTCCTGGTTTTTTTTTTCTTTTTCTAAAAATGTAAAATAGAGCTGGGGTGAGAACTGCTCACTTTCCAAAAAGAGAGAGGGAAATCTGCAGTCCATACATCCCCTGTCAGATTGTTCAGTACCTTTACAAGCTGAGCAAATTATTGCCTTATCAGGTTTAGCAAGTCCCATTTAAACATCCCCCAGCAATATCAATTAGTATTACTAACAGTCCCAGTGTTTGCATCCTGCACCATTCCTTCTGATACTTTGATACCAGTGGCAGACTGGTATTACATCTGGCATGAACAGCCAGAGTAATTTAGGTTGGAAGTACCCCTAGAAGCCTCTGGTTGAACCTCTCACTCAGAAGCATGACAGCCTTAAAGCAGACGCTACATCCAAGGTCATGTTTTATATTGGCCAATTCACCTCAATCTTGAATAGATGCGCTTTATTTTTAATACTAATGTGTTCAGGTTCTGTTGCCAAGCATTGGGGTTAATTCTGGCTATGCCACGAATTCAAAGGGCCTTCTGCTAGGAGACTTCTCGTGGATGCTTCCTCTGGACATACTTGTTTGTAGAAGATGTTGCTGTATGTCTCCTTCTTCTCCTTAGATTAGATCGAGCCTCTTTCATCTCTTGCAGTAAATTATGTCAGCTGGGGAGGTACTGGGAAGTTCCAGGGCTCCCTCTGGTAGGTCTTTGAGTACCTCCATGGACGGAGGTCCCACAGCTTCTCTGGGACCCTGTGCCAGTGTTTGACCACTCTCACGGGGATGGGGGAAGAGTCCTAATATCTACTTGGAAGATTTCTTCTTGCAGCTTTTGCTTCTTGTATCTTTTGCTTCTTTCATTGTGTGCCTCTGTCTTTTCTGCACCCTCCTGTTCAGCAGCTGCAGGCAGCGAAAGGTCTTTGCCTTCTCTTCTACAGGCTGAGTAAACCCAATTCCTTTAGTGTCTCCTTGTATGTCCGTATGGTCATTGTAGTGGCATCCGCTGCATGCCCAGTCTGTCTGTGTCTTTCTTGTGATGGGCAGTCCCAAACTAGATGCTGCATTTGAGATGTGGCTTCACAAGAGCCGAACAGAGAGAAAGGATCACCTCCCTCAGCCTGCTGGCTGCACACTTGCTGACACAGCCCAGCCTGTGGTTGGCCTTCTTAGCCAGAAGGGCACACTGCTGACCTCTGTTCAACTCTTCATCCTCCTGGACTCCCCAAATCATCTTCTGTGAAGCTGCTTTGTAGCCAGCATCCCTAACCTGTCCTGATGACACACGAGCAAGACTCAGACTCATTTTTGCTGGGGCTGCTGTCTACCCCTTCCTCCAGCTTTTCAAGGTCCCCCTGAATTGCAGCCATGCCCTCCAGTGTATCAGCCATGCTTCAGCCATTCTGAAGAAGAGGAAGGAAAGGGAAGAGCAGCCCCTCTGCCTACCTGGCTGTGGAGGTAGCTCTCCATTCCCCACCTCTTCCCACGGAAGCGGGCTGTGGAGCTTTCTGAGCAAATTGGTCTCTCTGCGGTGAAGAGCCTGCCCCCAGGAAGCCAGAGCTACCCCCTTCCCACTGACACAATGCTCAGGGCCACACATAACTTTCTGCCCTGAGCTCTGTCGGAGCTCACCAGCCCTGGTGTGTGCCTGCCCTGGGATGAGGCCAGCCAGCAAAGCAGGGTTAACCATTAACTCCCTATGCACGGCGGAGCTGCTCGCTTTGGCCTTCCCAGGGACACCCTGGTGATGTTGTGACCTACGGGCAACACAAGGGAGGGTGGCCCAGGAGCGGGGTGTGGTGATGGTGCTGAGGGAGGGACGGGCACATGGCGAAGGCCAGGCACAGCGCCGCTGGTGCTCCTCTTGGTGTGGGGACCAAGCAAATAGGTTGTCACTCTGCCGAGGGAGATCCTTCAAGAGAGGTGGCGGGGCACCCAGTGTGTGCTGTGTTGCCCGCTGGCAGCCGGCACTGTCTCCTCCCCACATCCTGCTCTTTGCTTTTTGGTGCTATGAAATGGGAAACTCCTAAGAGTTTCCTCTGCAGAGAGCTCCACAAAAATGCTGTTTCCTCCTTCCCCTCAAGTTTGTTGTAGCCCTTGCATACATTGGGACATGCCTCAGGCCCAGGATGATGCTAATTCTGAGCACCAGAGAGGGACTCCCAGCAGCCATTCTGCCATCCCTGGAGACATCCAAGGCCAGGCTGGATGTGGTTCTGAGCAACCTGATCTAAATGAAGGTGTCCCTGCTCATTGCAGGAGGTTTGGACTAGATAGCCTGTGTAGGTATCTTCCAACACAAACCATTCTATGATTCTGGTCCACTCAGGTCTCCTCCCAGATGCTCCCTGCCAAGCACAGAGGGGCTTTTTACTCCATGGAGCGTGTCAGAGCGTGCCTGGGTGTTACAATCACTGCTCACTGTCAGTGGCAGCAAGGAGTAATGGTGTAACCATTCGCAACTGCTCATCTCCGGGGTGGGCAAGTGGGTGGCAGCCACGGGTGACAACAGCTTTTGAAACAGGAGGGAGAACCTTGAAACTCTACTGGCACTGGTGCATGTGAGGACAAACCAGGCAAAGAGCTTTGCTGAGCAGCCTGTGCTGCAGGAGGAATGTTGGCAGCAATGAACAGTGCCGACTGGCATGGCTCTCACACCCGCCGTCTGTGAGCTAGGGATGAGGGGGCTTGCCCCCATCTCAGTGGCTACCAAATGGAGGGGGGTCGCATTTTCTATTTTCCAGGTCTTGTTTATGGTTTCTGAATCTTCATCTCTAAGGCATCTTCAGGAGACAGTGCTGAATAGAGAGGTGTCTGCTGCACAGGCTTGTCTGTCTGCAGGGACCTGAGTCTTGCACGTGCATCAACTTCCACAACCCAAAACCTGCATGTGGGCAGCATGTGCTGCCTGCTGAGCGCTGGGGTGAGGGTCTGCTGTTTGCTGTGCACACGCTGCCTGTGGAGGGCACTTCCTTCCCTCAGCGACTGGGAACGGGCTATTTTTGGAAACCCTGTATAAGCAAATTAAATGGACTGTGGCTCTTCTATGCAGTTTCTTTTCCCCTAATTTAGCACTCAGAAATGTATTTAATTAAAAAGTTATTTATAGAAACATTTATAGTTAACTTATCCAGTGAGAACATTTATATTCTGAGCTCTTACCATGATTTTAAATATTTCTTCTTTCAGGGTGAGATTGCCTCTGTCCAAAGAAACGGGAACATACCAGGAATATACAAGGTGTTCAAGACCACACCATTCACCCAGACAAAGCAAAGCTTTCACCTAAAAGGAATAAAAAAGAAACATGGCAGAATTCACAGGTTACAAGGAAACCTCGAATCGGCACCTGCGATTCAAATTGCAGAGTCTTAGTCGCCGCCTTGATGAACTGGAGGAAGCAACCAAAAATCTGCAGAAAGCAGAGGATGAGCTGCTTGACCTCCAGGACAAAGTTATCCAGGCAGAAGGCAGCAACTCCAGCATGCTGGCTGATGTTGAAGCCCTGCGGAAAAGGGTGCTGAAGATTGAAGGCAAGGATGAAGAAATTAGGAAGGCTGAAGAGCTTTGCCGGTTAATGAAAGAAAAACTTGAGCAGGAAGAGAGCCTCACCCGAGAGCTGAAGTCAGAAATTGAACACCTGCAGAGGAGAATGGCAGAGCTGGAGAAGCTGGAGGAGGCCTTCGGCAGGAGCAAGAATGACTGTACGCAGCTGTGTCTTAGCCTCAATGAAGAAAAGAACTTGACCAAGAAGATATCGACAGAACTAGAAGTACTTCGAGTGAAAGTGAAAGAACTGGAAGCATCTGAGGACAGGCTGGATAAGACCGAGCAGAGTTTAACGGGCGAGTTAGAAAAACTGAAATCCTTAGCGCTGAGCTTTATCACGGAAAGAAAACACTTTAATGAAAGAGAAAAGCAGAATGAAAAAATCATCCAGGAGCTAACACAGAAACTAGAACAAAACAATAAACTAAATAGGGCAGATCAAACTAGGAATGCATCCAACTTGCTAGAAAGGTCATCAAATAATCTTCTAGACAGAAATGATTTGAGAATTGAAGATGACTTGACTTCCGCATTGCCCTCGAAGGAGACCAGGAGGAAGGGAAGTGTGGATTACCTGAAACATGTAGAAAATGAAACCAGGAATAAGTCAGAAAACCAAAAGAATAAAAATCAGGAAGACAACAAAGTGAAAGATCTCACCCAAGAAATTGAGAAACTTAAAACTCAGATAAAACGTTTTGAATCTTTAGAAGAAGAACTTAAAAAAATGAGAGCCAAAAATAATGACCTCCAGGACAGTTACTTGAGTGAACAGAATAAAAACAAACTCTTAGCGGGTCAGCTAGAAGAAATAAAAATGCAAATAAAGAAACAGAAAGATCTGGAGAATGGAGAGGTTGAAAATGAAGATACAGGCTTTGCTAGCAGGGGAAAACATGACAGACCTAAATATAGGGGTGTCATAGCTGATTTGACAGCTGCCAAGCACAAGCCAAGGGAGCTCTCACCGCAGCAGCGCCGGGAAAGAGCAAGGAACAGAGATTTCTCTGTCAGCAATGACAGCTATACCCACGGTGGTAAGCAGGTGCCCAGTCCAAGCTTAACAAGCAGAAAAGCAGGAAAAGCATCTGGTGCATCTGCCCTTTCAGACACTGCCGTGACAGATACAAAAAGACTGGAAGAGAAATCTTCAGTTTCCACTTTTTCTTCTGTTCAGAGGGAAGGCTGCGTCCCTCAGAATGAGGGGAAGAGATCAAAAGAGCAGCCATCTGTCCTGAGCCGATACCCTCCTGCTGCACAGGAGCAGAAATCTTGGAAAGCACCTTCCAAACCTGTTGGTGACACAGGCCTGAGATCCAAAACTGAGAAGCCATCTCAGGTGCTCCGTGGCAATGGAGCTGAGGCACGGGATGAGAAGTCAAACAAAGGAGAATCAGTGGCTTCTTTGGCCGAGAAGCTGAAAACAAGTCAGGCAGAAGTCAGTGACTGCTCGGGGGACGCACTGCTCACCAGGGGTAACCACACTTCTTCCAATGGCACAGCTTCAGCATACAAGTACCAGCTCTCCTCCCATGTGTCAGCATCTGACTCTAAAGTAGAAGCAGTGAACACTTCTGCTGCATCACATAGACAGCCTTCGGAGGGGAGGGCTAAAAGAGCAATCATCTCCCAGGAAAAAGAATTTGCAGACACATCACTTGAATGTGCGAAGCCGTCGACACTAACAAAGCGTTCCCATCACTCCAGGAGTCAGGAGGACATGCTGCAGGTTGTCACAGGTCTCGATAAAGAAGACACGGAGCAGTCTTCAACTTCAGTGACGGATCGTGTAAATGCTGGTTTAAAAATGGACTCCAAAACCATCCAGAGTAACCAAGAAAAGCTTAATTCAGACGAAGAATCGGGAAGAAGCAAAAAACCAACCACTCAATCAGATTTTGAAACAAGAAGGAAAGTAAGTTCCAAGCAGTTCTCCAATTCCAGGGGAGTTTTTAGAGCATCACTTTTTGAAAATGACGAAAACACTGTAAATGATGAAGACCCCACCAAGTGTATAAAACCTTCCGATGCCAGCACTGGAGGACTTAAATCTAGAAGGTCATTCAGCCCAAGAGAAGCTCTGAGATCAAAAGCTGTCATTAAACCTGCAATTGTTGAAAAGGATATGAAGGCAGTCATGGGAGGAACTGTTTCTGAGGCTGAGTCAGAAAAACAAAAGTCCGTTTTTAAAACAGTAACAAATAAAATGACAAGCAGCATCACAATCTTCCCTTCTGAGCCAACAGCTCCAAGAACCAGTGCAGATACAGCAGCAAAGGAAAGACATGTTACCACCAGCAACATCAGGGTTGCTCCAAATGAACCTTCACCAGTAACAAACAATATCCCCACGCCAGTTGAGATATCGATTAATAAAAGTGCTCTGAAATCATCTGAGACAGACAGAACTGGAGAGACAGCGCCGAGAAGTAAAGCAGAAACAGTGGTCTCCAGGAGCAGCATTATGATAAAGACTTCTGAGCTCACCGAGAAGAACAGTGAGCCACCTTCAGAGACAATCAGCTGGAAGAGCCATGGCTCTTCGGATGCAGTTTCATGCGAAACAAAACATGTCACTGTGAGAAGTTCCTGGAGAACAAGACAAGGCTTACATTCCCTGGAGCACGCTCAGCCCAAAGTGGAGAGAAGTGCAGCTTCCAGTACTACAAACAGGTGTATGTCCTCAGTGGACCTCTCAGAAATGGAAGGGAACAATGCAAGAACAAACTCCCTGGAGCAGACCTCAGCAAGGACCAATGCCACGGCTGACTCCTGGAGTGTCCCTGAACTGGGATCCCGAAGGACCAAAAGTAACTTAAGTGCATCTGAGCTGCTAACACGCAGGAGCTGCGCGAGTGATCCTCCAGCAGCTTCTGCTTGGCACCGGACCACACTACCTGTAAGTATCCTGTGTTAAACGCTCTTGTCTGTCAGTTGATGAGGTTTTCCAAGCTGCCTGTTAGTTGTAGGGTGCCTGATTTGAAATTCTTACAGCTTATTTCCTGAAGTGCTTCCATCTTCCAGCTCCTGCTATCTTCAGTGGAGTATTTCATCTGTGAAGTACCTGATTTAGACTTCTTGAAATTAGATCCATCTGTTTGGGTCTTGTAATGCCATATGAATAACTATATAGTAGCATTTGGTCTTGCCAGAAAACACAGTTACATGCAGGACATGGTCTGCTTTTCAGAGTGGCTTTGCATGGCACTTTCAACTTGTAGTAGTAGTGAAAAGATTATGAAAAAGAGCAGATTTTAATAGGGTTGTGCCTCAGGCAGAGCTGTAGCTGTGACGACAGCTGTAGACATACAGCTCCTTTTGGTAAGAGCTGCATGGTTTCTCCATGTGAAACCAGACTCCGGTCTGGAAATGCTTCCCAGGCATCTCCTAAACAGATGAGTGCTGGCTGGTTACACAGGGCTGCTCCCTCCTTGATCCGTGTCAACATGCCACCTGAAAAGCAGCAAGAGACATGGGGATGGCTGTGCTCTTTTCCTGTTCCTTTGGCTGGTACCAGTGAGGGGAGTCCCTCAAAGCAGGGCTGACACACACAGATGGTTGGAGCTATGATTGCCACTGGAGCTGCAGGCTCAAGCTTATTTCAAGTGAGCTCATGGGCACCAAGTGCCCCTTCAGGCCATTAAGCCACATGCCAGTTCCTGCTGCAACTCCTGCCTCTGCTCTTCACTTAGAGCTGCTCTAAGCAGCTGCTGCCATCGCCAGTCTGCAGGAGGAGCCCAGCTAAGCAACCTGAAAGGGCTGGTGATAGAGGGGACGGATTCGTAACTGAGTGACTCTGGCATTGACAAAGAGGAGGTGGTGGAGATGTGAAAGAAGTTTTACATTTGCCAAACTTCTCTTCCACTTCTTTGGCAATGAGAAGCACAGAAGAATTTGCTCCATTGCTTTGCTTTGTAGAGAGTCTATTGCCTGGGGTGTTACAAGGCACAGGTTGGCCTTCCAGCTACATTTGGACACAGAACACATCATCTCTCTGGCCAGGGTCACTCGTGGTCACAGCCAGTGTGTAATTCTTTCATGAATCCAGGCAGAACTGGCATGGCTGAGGTTGTCCTTTTGCCTAACAGCAGCTTATGTGTTTGGGAAATGGGAGATCCATCCCTGGGCCTCCCTTTATCCCAGGAGTTTAAATTCCCAGCACCCACAGCATTGAGACTCACAGAGGACACCACTTGCAGCAGAGCTCATGTAGGGTCGGTCATGGAGCCTGACAGCGTGGCACTCACATATTTCTTTCCTGTGTTCCCCCTAGCAGCCCACCCAGGGCTGAGTGTAGCTCTGCAGTATGTTCTACAGGTGGTCTTGAGGTAACTGTCATGTGAAATGTGCCTACAGCAGCAGCTGAAGGGTACCTGGCAGGGCAGCCTGATCTCTGTGTGGTCATCCTGGGTATCAGGGTTAGCTGGCTTCCAGCCTTGCCCCTGTCTGCAGCGACAAGCAGTCAGGAAGGTGACTGTGTGGTTAGTTCATGCAGGGCTGGCGAGTACCGAGTTGGGTATCTCTCTGTATCATCCTTTCAAATAAAATAACCCTGACACCGTAGTCACAAATTTGAATTCTTGGTCATAAATTAAGTATATTTTTAACTTGTAAATAAGGAGCACAAAATTACCCTGAAAGACTGCAGATACACAGATAGACCAGATATACCAAATTTTATGTGTTTGGGCAGCTCAAATTATTGCATATGGCCTTGTAAAAAAACCCAAAGCATCTGCATTTGAAGAGCATCTTCAGGCTTACAGTATGCCTCATATCACAAGCAGCTAGTTTCTGCTGGGATCTGTGTTTCAGTTAAAGACGTAGCTATTGCTCTGGCAGAAGGCTTGGCACTGATCTATGCTGACTTTGCACATTTGGCT
The DNA here is from genome assembly GCF_004027225.2 of Strigops habroptila. Classification (NCBI taxonomy): domain Eukaryota; kingdom Metazoa; phylum Chordata; class Aves; order Psittaciformes; family Psittacidae; genus Strigops; species Strigops habroptila. Next base: position 817,305 of record NC_044288.2, read on the forward strand.
TTCCTGTAAAGGCGTCACTTGTCGCCTCTTCCCAGCTCCACTGTCCAAAGTCTGAGATTGCCTTAAGAATCCTATCTGGAAACTAACTGTGCTGGTTTTGCCAAAATACATCTTCCTCTCCTCCACGAAACACAATATCTGATAGCAGGAGGTATCAGCAGCTCTTAACAGCACTTGGGCTACGGAAGCAGCAGCTCTTCGGAGCACTGCTTTGGGAGACCCAGAAGGCAGTAGTTGCTGATGGATGGATGCTGCAGGCTGAGGACCAGCTCCCTCTAGTGCCTGCAGGCAGGCTCTCAAAGAAGACTGGAGGAAATGCAAGACCTCAAGCTGCACAAATTAGCTAGAACCCTAAAGGCAGGCTTATCTTCAAGCGAGGCTATGCTTACCTGCTTGGGCTGGGTGGGTCTCATGGAAAAGTCTCCCTGACAGTATCCTGCTATGTGCTGCCTCTTGCCCCTTCTCTCCTCTGCTTTAGGGACTAATGTAAAGTGCATCCATCACCATTTTTTCACCCTTGCTGACTCCACATAAGCATCTACTTAAGCAGCTAGCCACACACTCTGTCAGAGCAGCTTCCCATGGGCCTGTCAGTGACCAGCTGATTGTTCTTTGTGGTGCCATGAAGCACCCCCAAGCTCCATGATGACCTGGCTCTGGGGCAGTACCTGGAGGTGCTGGCCTGCATCAGCAACACGTGGAGGGTGGCCAGCCTGATGGCCCTGGCTCAACTCTTTACCTATGAAACTCTCTGAGACCAGTGTTTCTGAGTTGACAGTCACAAAGTCAGGCTGCCTGACAGCTGAGATGGACTGACACTGTGAGATGCCCAGGGGCATGGAACTCATATATGCTCAACCAGTGGCCTCACCTCTAAAGACAACTGCTGTATCAGAAATACAGCAGTGCCTAGCATTTGCTAAGATGTCCAGGTCCATCAATCATAGAATCACAGCCTGGTTTGGGTTGGAAGGGACCTTAAAGCTCATTCAGCTCCAACCCCCTGCCACGGGCAGGGACACCTTCCACTAGAGCAGGTTGCTCCAAGCCCCTGTGTCCAACCTGGCCTTGAACACTGCCAGGGATGGGGCAGCCACAGCTTCTCTGGGCACCCTGTGCCAGCGCCTCAGCACCCTCCCAGGGAAGAGCTTCTGCCTCAGAGCTCATCTCAATCTCCCCTCTGGCAGGTTAAAGCCGTTCCCCTTGTCCTGTCCCTACAGGCCCTTGTCCAAAGCCCCTCTCCGGGTTTCCTGGAGCCCCTTTAGGCACTGGAGCTGCTCTAAGGTCTCCCCTTAAGGAGCCTTCTCTTCTCCAGGCTGAACAAGCTCAACTCTCACCAACCAGATCCCTAAAGAGGCCAAAGTCTGATCTCTTGCAGTCCAGGGTAGTGACCTTGCTGCACACCCTTCTTGCTGCCCTAAGAATCTCAAACTCCACCATTTCATGGTCACTCCAGGCAAGGCTGCCCTCCAGCTTCACACTCCCCACCAGCCCCTCCCCGTTGGTGAGGACAAGGTCCAACATAGCCCTTCTCCCTGATGGTTCCTCTATTGCTTGGAGATCAAAGTTATCATCAACAATTCCAGCAACCTCCTGGTTTGCTTGTGCAGTGCTGTGGTGTCCCTCCAACAGAAATTGGGGTGGATGAAGTCCTCCTTGAGGACCAGGGCTTGTGAATGTGAGGCTGCATCTATCTATCTACCATCAAGATGAATGCCATTCATTAAATTACAATTATCACCCCACTTTTACAAGCAGACTGTCTCGTCATGGTTACCTCTGGCCCGTGGTTGGTTGGAAGTCCCTGTGGGACCTGTCCCTGTGCTGTGCCTATTCACCAAGGTGCTACTGCTGCTCACATCTCACTTCTGTTGTAGGGCTTGGATCACAAGGGGAGGGGTCGGATCCAGCATTTGCTGGATGTCATCCACAACAGGGCCAGCTCAGGGCAGATGTTTGTCCAACCAGACCCATCAGCTGCCTCAGCTTCTTTCTGAGAGCCCACCAAAGCCTGGTGTCCATCTCAGAGATGCTTTTGTGCCAGCCACCTCTCCCTTGCCTGCTGTCCCTTTTGCCACAGGGCAGGGACTAAATCTGTCCTGCCACTGCCCACATCCCCTTCACAGGGTTGTGCACTGCGTGGTTCAGCAGACACGATGCCAGAGCGTCGGGGCTTCAGGAGTGCAGTGCAGCCACTGGGCTTTGCCCAGTTCACCAGTATAATGATTTGTTCTGCTTCCCCAACCAGCCATAAGGCAGACTGTAGGCATCTGAATCCCAGGGTGTGATCCCATAAGTGTCTCTACAGACATTCAGGAAAACATTAGTGAGTTTAAAAGTGCCATTTAGATGCCTCTAGCAGGAAAACAGTGCAGAACTGTTTAACTGATAACTCCCACATCATGTTCTCATTGACAAGAAAATGGGAGATTCAGGTTGCTGACCACTCTTCACTCATGGTAGTTAAAACTCAGAGTTAATAGTTAAAAGAAACTCCTTCAGTCACTAAACCGTGGGGGTTTCTGCTGATAGTCCCTCATGGATACAAGCACTGTATCCATGCAGTGAGCCATGCAGACTGAACACAGGTTTGTGCACAGGGCACTCAGCTCACCAGAAGACTCTGCATCTACAACTTGGGTTAAAATTACTGGAGAGTTTAAAAAGAAATAGCACATAAGTGAGGACATGCCAGAGCTGGGCTGGTGCCTCCAGTCCCTCCTTGCCAAAGGGACTCAAGCCAGCAGCTCGCACTGATAACCTTGGACCAGGAACCCAATGCTATTCCCCTTCCCAGTCCCCCAGTTCCAACCCTCTTTGTTTTCCTTCACACAGGATGAAAGCAAAGATTTTGTGCTCAGTTCCAGAAGAAGACAGTATGGCTCTTCTGAGTATCTCTCACAGGTTGACACAGCAGGGAAAAGGCCAACCACCAAGATGGAGCTGCAGGACCCTGAATCCAACCCCCACGCACCACTGAGTCTCCAAGGAGAGGAGCAGGTATGTGAGTTGAAGGACCATCCAGAAAAGAGAGTTACAAGGCAAGAAGCCAATATCTGAACTGACTTCCCAGTAACATAACTTAGAGAACTTGTCCAAAATGAATGTAAACCTTTTAGGAGAAATCCAGTCTGAAATTAGCACTGCTGAGAGGTGGGGTGTCTCCTGCATGGTTTCCATCAATTATTCTTCTCATTCCCTGTAACATTAAAAATTACTGCCTTATTTTTTTGTTCTAAACTTGTTTCAGCTAGTTTTATGGCTAAAAATAGTCTCTAGGGAATAAGAGGCACTGCTTCTAGTCATCCTCTGGCACACACTGGACAATCAGGGATGGGAAGAACAACCCATTTGGAGAGACAAAATCAGAGCCCCTGACTTACCTGCTTCAGCTGGCTGCTGTGCCACTAGGGTGCTTGGCTGCTGCTACATACCTGCTGCTCTGCCTCCTGAGACACATCTTTCTGGAGACATGAAGAAGTGGAAAATGGGCCACATTATAGTGACTGTGACTTATTGCATGAAATAAGCTCCCTTCAGAACAGACAGGGATCTAGGACTTTCATTCCTAGGTGCACAGCCATGCTTATGTCTGTACAAAAGACTTTGTCTCCTGGAATTCCCTATTGGCCTGTGCAGCTGCCCAGAGCAGAGTGCATCTTTCCATTTATGGATCAGCCACAGCAGGAAATACCTTAAGACCTCAAACCTGTTGTCAGTGTATCTTACTGGATGTGCACAGGAGTTGCTGAGTCTTGCTGTGAGAGCAGCAGAACTGCAGTGAGGCAGCCCTGTATAGTCATACCTCTGGGTGAAGCTACAGAAAACAAAGAGCCCAGAGGGATGTGGTCCCAGCTGAGGTTTGCAGACTGCCATTTACAGACAGGTAATGTTTGCAATAGAGAGTAGTGAACTTACACTGTCCTTGTTGGTAGCCAAGGAAACGGACACCATAGTGATGCTCTCTGTGGTCACTGAGAAGTGTTACCCAGATGCAGACTCCTGTACCTGAGGCTGTGCTGTGCTTGCTTTGTCTGCACAGGCTGGGTCAACAACAAATAGAAACTGGGCTAAAGTCAGGTCCCCATAACACACACACTGTCATTTTGAGCTTCTGTCTTTGCCCAGACCTCCACCAACTGTAACAGGATCCTGAACACCTTGCACATGGAAGATGTGCTCTGACATTAGATCAGCTCCATCTCCTCTGTGTTGTCAGGTGTTGTGCATCTTACTTGTAAGAACCACACGCTGGGTGTGAAGTGGGTACACTGTATGCTACAGCATTAAAAAAGCTAATAGGTCCTGCCTGTGCAGGGCAGGGCTGGGTCATTCTGCTTTGGGCTTACTGCTCTGTAAACACTGACAGGACCTGTATCTTCCAAACTGATCGTGCCACTGCCCTCCCCTGCCCCAGCACTGGGCTAGGATCCTGATGGGCTTTGGGATGGCTGCCTATGGGCTATCACGATACTCTTCCCCAGAGCAAAATTGCTGCCAGAGGCAGCTGCAGGTCCTGGCCAGTCTGTGATGCTGCAGGGTTGTGTCTTACAGGGTGCTTCCCGTGCCTGCCGGACAACATCCCGGAGATGAGCTGTATTCCCTTCCACCCAAAGAACACGCTGCACAGTGGAGCAAGAGGCAGGACAGTACCAAGCTCATGGGTGTCCCACCTATTTGTAACCTCTGCACAGGCTTCAGCAAGCCTGAAACCAGTTTTCTAATGCGATTTGCAAGGTACAGGAGCTTTACCAGTGAATTCATTTTCTTCTTTGCTGAAGAGGCAGCTGCAGAGACTTTGCTCAGGGGACTCCCACTTCTCATCTCTGTACCTGCAATCTTACGTCTTCTCCATAGGATGATAGGTCTGTCTCCATATGGAAGTCTCGACTGCACAGCCACTCTGAACGATGGTACTCCCTGGACAAGAGAAAACTTCTTAATCATTTGCATTTAGACAAGATCCCAGAAGTATCCCTGTGGCTACAGTCCACCAGCCCATGACAGCTGTCCTGCATGGCTCTACATCCAAAAGCTTTCTGTTTCTAGGGAGAGTCTGCATTCTCCTAATACACCCTTGTTGGCTTGGGTTGTGGTCACCTCAGTACCTGTGTTCCCAGCACCCTGTCATAAGGCAGGAGGAAACCATTCCCCACTGGTTGCTTTACACATTAAGAGTGAAGGACAGCAGAAAATATTGTTTAGAAGCAGTTTCTTCCCTATTGCTGTCAGTCTCTGCAACAAGCTTTGCATGACCTACTCATCACAAGCTGAGATCTTGCACCAAGAAGTCAACCACTGAGCCAAACCAGCATCAATTCGAGCAGCAGTGAAACTCCCTCACGACTTGGACTTGGATGCTTTTTTACCTGAAGCTTTATGTCTCTTGTGCTCTGCAGGCAACAGCTCTGCTGCACTTTCTCAGCAGTTGCACTCTAAGGGAAAAAAGAAACACAGACAAGCAGAATGTCCTTGTTCCTTTCAAAAACAGGGTGGAGACAGTGGGATCGGAACCTAAGGTGAGCCCCAGTAAGGCTATCTAGCCAGCTTCGGTCAGTGCACCTCTTCAGGACCACCCCATCTGCCGTGTCTGGGACTCGGGTATGGTCAGAGACTGCTTCAAATAGAGGTACGTTACCCTGCCAGTGCCCACGGGCCACTGAGTGCAGATGATGTTGCTGTTGGGGGAGACACCGACCCCACAGCTCCAGGAGATGCTCAGGTGTTGGAGCAGCATCTGCCCTGAGCAAGGCAATTGCATCTGGCTCACACAGCCAGAGCTCTGCCGGCCCTTCCTTCACATCCCGCCACCCCGCTGCAGGACCGGCCCATGGTTCTCCTGTCCTGTGCCCAACCACCACCGACCTCCCCCGGTGCTGCCTGTTGGGAACAGCCACCCCTCTTTGCTGAGGGACAAGGACAACTCTGCAGAAGGGAAAAGGTCCCTTGTTTGGTTTGGAGGTGCTGCAGGAATAGCTGTGCCCCAGCAGCTCCCATGTGCGCCCTGCTCTCATTCCTACAGCTCGCCTTCCAGACGAGCAGCTACCACAGCAGTGGCACAGGCACATCTGTGCCACTTCTCCTCCCCGTCCCTTTGAATTATGCCTCAATTCTGAGAGGCAAATGAATTAAGAAAACCAGAGCTGGTTGGAAAATGTCTATGAAAGCATTTATACAAAAAAGGAAAGTGCTTCAATGACATGACTTTTCTTCTAACAAAGATTGTTTGGAGGAAGGGAAAAATTATTTTTGGAAAAAAAAAAGAAGTTTCATTTTGCAATTTTTAAATGGTTTCCCAAATTTATATTTTTAACCCTTTAGTTTTTATTTCATGACATGTCCAAGTGTCAAATTAACAAGACAAAGAGATAATGCTATCTCCTACCATTTCATGTCATGGCAGTGCTTGTAGAGAAGGGGATAAATAGATCGTCATCTATAATGGGAAAGAATTTTCAACTCAAAATCCAAACTGAAAGTAACTGAAGTTCTGAAGTTCAATTCAGATTTCTGCACTGCCTCCCCCTGCTCCATGTTTCTGGGAAGTGACAAATCAGTGCAGATCTGGCAAACTGAAACCACAAGGGGTTGGGCTTTATTTTTCAACTAGCCTGTGGAATTGCAATCTCCACCCTGAGCACCCTGCTCTGCTCAGAGGTTTCTGTATGGCAGGATCACCACCACCACACAAAAAGACATCACTGAGATCGATGGCTTGAACAGCATCAGCTTCCCTCAGCTTCTCATGCATCCCTGCAGACTTTCCAGAGAAACAGAACTGCAGCCTGACCAGAAGTGCTACATCTCAGCAGTGCTCTCAGGACTGGCTTGCTACCCTCTGCCAGCCTCAAGATGCCACCTTCTGACTCTTTCATGTTAAAGAAAATATTTCCCTTCAAACTAAATGTGCTGTCTCAGGGCCTCTTCCACCCGTTGCATGGGAGATGCTGCTGCAAACCCCTTCCAAGTCAGTGGAGCTGTTCTGCACCAAGTGGCCCAACTGCCTCCTGCATCACCTGCTTGCTTAACCTGGGAGGTCACATCTTGATGTGTACGTGCCTCTTCAGACATCACAGCAATCATTTACCTCCATTTACACTCCCAAACCTGCTGCTAAGCAGCTCTCCAGCCATATAACATATACCCAGTTAGTCACTGTGGAAGAGCCGCCGCTGAAGACCTGCTTGGCATTGCAGTTCAGTCCCACAGAGCATATTTCAGATCTCCCCCCTGCCCCGTGTCACTGCTGCCCAGGACTTCCAGCTTAGTCCTACAAACATCTGGACAGCACACTGAAGAACAAGAGTTGCTTTGAGCAGTGACTTCCAGTGACGAGCCCCGTCCTGCTGCAGGACAGTGGTCCACATCCTGTGTGCCTGCACACATCCAGCAGCCCTCTCCTCCTCAAGTTCATGGATCTGGCTTAGCATGGTGCTTCCAAAGCTCCTTCCAAGGGAACTGGCTTCAGTTCTGTCCAGGAATGCTCTGCATCTCTATGACATTACATGCTGGGTTAACACAGGCTTCCCTGTACTTCTCCACAAAACTCTGCTTCTCCATCAGCTTTTCACCCCCACAGCTCATCCCAACAACACAATCCCCTGTCTAAAGTGCAAGGGAAAAACCACCAGCAGCAAGAGCTGTTGGTTTTCCCCTTCTGTCAGCCAGGACCAGGTTTTTCCTTACCCATGGGCAAGTGGAGGGCTTCACACTGCTCTTGACTGGCTCAAGGCACGCAGCAGGAGCCCCAGCTGCTGTCCCAGGCCTGGCACTGTGCTCTCCTCAGTTGCTGCTCACAGGTAATGTCTCTCCTTTCTCTAGCTGCATCAGTCATTGGGTCAATATTTTACAGCACATACCTTGAACTCCTGCTCTAGACTCAGTCTCACTGCTTGTAAATAGTGAACACAGATGTCACTCAGTAACTGTACACCAGGTTGGTTTTACCACAACCGAGATTAAATCTAAGAAAGAAAAACCCTCTTTAAAATGGAAAGGGGCCATGCCCTGTAATCTTGAGTGCAATAGGAGCTGATTGTAACTTATAGCAATGACTTCAGGAAACACAATGTGTTTTACTCAAATTGCACACTTTTTTTGAACAGCTGTAAAATAGAGTATATGTGTAAATATTGCCATCACTGAAGAAGTATTTGTAATTTTAGCATATAAATATAACAGGCTTTTCAGTGGGCTTGATGATGCCACAGGGCCGCGCATCAAGCTCTCGGGTAATTCCAAAGTTGTAAATGTATTTGCTGTACAGAGGAAGTGTGTCAGTGCTCGCTTCTCCCAAGGGAATGGAGGCACTGGTCCCTTTTGGAGGGCCATCGGCTCTTCCCGGAATGGCTGGCACCAGCCCGAGGGCTCAGCAGCTTCCTTTGTGCCCAGTGACACCCCTGCAGCGCGCAGCACAACGCTCCCGCAGTGCAGCCACCGGTGCCATGCGCTGACAGACACAGCCACGAGGAGACCTGTGGGCCTCCTGCACACCGGACCTCCAGGAAAGGGAAAGGGCGGGAAGCAGTGGGCAGGGTGGCACACCTTGGTGCTTCAAGAGACACTTGACATGAGCAATTTTCTAGCTACAGATCAAAGCAATAGTCACACTGATGTCATCTCTAATATAGTAGACCTCATCTGCCATCCTTGCACATCATTGGAGTGGTCAAAGCACTGCTCCAAGGCCAGCCTCCAGTGGACTGCACTGTATGTGATGAATGAAGCCATTGTTTGCAGATGCCTCTGATGGTCAGTAACCCACGGACCCAAAGGATCATCTCCCTGGGCTGCCCAGCATCCAGTGCAGGTTCCTGCCTTGGAGAAGCAGCATTCCAGGCTGCATGGAATGTATTTTTAAGAAAATAAATCTATTTTTTTGTATTTGCAGACATATATTTGGGCTGGGGCAGCTTAGTTAGAAGACAAATAATGCAAGAAATCTTTTCATAATCACAGACTCATCCAAGTTAAGCAAATTTTCCAGGGTTACAGTATTGCCTATTTCCCTAAACAGACTGTGTCCAATAGCTCTATCAGCACTGTTTCACCCTCTCACAACTCCCTGTCTCAGCATGCTCAGAAGAGGGAAGCCAGCTCTTTCCTCCCCAGGCTGCCCATGCAGTGGATACAGATGGTGCTCACCTCCTTCCAGTTACACAGTGCTCTTTGCATGCCAAATGTAAACACACACTTTATCTGCATGTCTCTCCTGACTCAAACACAGTCAGCTCTACAGTATATAACCAATAAAACTCTTCTCTTTTTACACCTTTGTGATGTGGTGTTTATAGCTCTGGCTGAATCCCTGCACAGGGGCCATTACTGAGAGGTACTGATGCCCCTTGGTGAAGTGCTGCAGCAGCTTCAGGCTGCAGCAGCGTGTTGGTGCTGAGTCTGCCTGCCTTGTGCTTAGGTTTTTGCCTGTATCCAGGCAGATCTCACTCATCCATTCCTAGGCTGCAGTTAATTCATGGGCAGTGCACACACATGACACATCAAGCTGAACACAGCCACTCTCTGCTTACATGACCTGGATTCGGCATTGGTGAGAGCAGGTTGGAGGGTGATCCTTCAGAGGGAAACAAGTCACCCTTTCATTTCCTCCATAGAATCACAGAATGGTTTGGGTTGGAAAGGACATTAAGATGACCCAGTTCCAGCCCCCTGCCACAGGCAGGGACACCTCACACCAGACCATGTCACCCAAGGCTCTGTCCAACCTGGCCTTGAACACTGCCAGGGATGGGGCAGCCGCAGTTTCTCTGGGCACCCTGTGCCAGCACCTCAGCACCCTCACAGGGAAGAGCTTCTACCTTATATTCACCCTGAACTACTCTGTTTAAGTTTGAACCCATCACCCCTTGTCCTATCGCTACAGTCCCTGATGAAGAGTCCCTCTCCAGCATCCTTGTAGCCCCCTTCAGACACTGGAAGCTGCTCTGAGGTCTCCACGTAGCTTCTCTTCTCCAGGCTCAACAGCCCCAATGTTCTCAGCCTGGCTCCATGCGGGAGGTGCTCCAGCCCCTGCTTGTCCTTGTGGCCTCCTCTGGACTTGCTCCAGCAGCTCCATGTCCTTCTTACGTCAAGGACACCAGCACTGCACACAGTGCTGCGAGTGGGGTCATTGGATCCAAGATCCATTGGCCATTTCCTGGAAGAATCACAGGCTGGTTTGGGTTGGAAGGGACCTTAAAGCTCATCCAGTTCCAAGCCCCTGCCACAGGGGGCACTAGAACAGGTTGCTCCAAGCCCCTGTGTCCAACCTGGCCTTGGAACACTGCCAGGGATGGGAAGGAACTTCCAAGGGGACAGAGCAAGTGGTCAGCTGCTCTGCCTGTATCTATGTGTGTATCTAAGAATGTGATGGTGCTGCACACCCAGAAGGGCAGATCTGTGAAGCCTGGGCTGCGTTCCTGATGTGAATATTTACAGTGGATATTTTATTGCATTTGCCAGCCTCTGTGATGTTTTCCAGGGAACTTCTAACCACAACATTGACTTGATGCCTATTAGCACCTACAGGTAATGGACAGACTCCATTACTTTGTATAGAATCATAGAATCCTAGAATGGTTTGGGTTGGAAAGGACAAGATCATCCAGTTCCAACCCCCCTGCCATGGGCAGGGACACCTCGCACTAAACCATGTCACCCAAGGCTCTGTCCATCCTGGCCTTGAACACTGCCAGGGATGGAGCATTCACAACATCCTTGGGCAACCTGTGCCAGGGCCTCACCGCCACAATGCCACCAGCATTGCTCTCCGTCCTTGCTTTCCCACCTAAAACTCCGTGTACTGCCTGCATAAACCAGGTCCCTAAGTGCAAATGTCCGGACCCTGTACTTAAATGTTCTGCTGACAGGCAGGGTACGCCACAAAGTGACCACACACTAGCTGTGTAACATGCAGAGTTTATTAAACAAGCACACTAAAGCCAATAAGCACACTAAAGTGAGCACACTGATGTGGATTAGGTAAATACATATATATAGCAAATAAGTACAATAAAGCAAATCAGAGATACAGGTATATAAGTAAAGTACCGAAGAAAGTTATCAATGCATTGTCATTACTGTATAGAGAGAACAGAGATTAAGAAGAAATACATCACCAATTACCACTGAATCACCCTCCAGGCCCACACTTCAGCTGGGAAGCCCCATTGCAGCCGATGCCGGGAGTCTCAGGTAACTGGGAAAATACCTACGCTGCGCATCCACCCATAGGTGAGGCTTCTCTCATGGCCACAAGAGGGTCCCGCTTTCATACCCTTATCAAAACAACCAGCTTTATGCCAGATCTCTGACCGTTTGCTCGTGGGACTGTGCAGTTTCTCATGATCTCACTGTTGTCCGCTCTGAGAGCATTGGGCAGGCGCCCCAGTGCGGCCACGTACAGAACAGCTGCACCCTCATGTTAGGATTCCTGTCTCTTTCCAACAGTCACCATGAACATACACATATATACTCTACCCAATACACTGTGACACAAAAACATCCTGTGCTATGTCTCTCATGAGAGGGAATCAACTCTCAGCTAGGTTCCCATCCATTACACTCAACCTAATGTGTTAGGACAAAAACAAATAGCTGGGCATGTTCTACTCAGGGTGCCCTCCGGAATAGTGCCACTAACATAGATATCCTCCCTTACTCAGCCACCTAAAACTCCATCTGTGTAAAGCCTCGCTGGACAGAACTCTTCGCTGACCACAAACCAGCTCCCAAAGTGCAAACATCCAGACCCTGATGCTAAGCCTAATGTGTCAGGAGAGAAACCAGGAGCTGGGCATCACCTACACATGGTGCCCTCTGGAATAGTGCCACCAACATGGATATCCTCACTTACTTACCCACCTAAGACTCCATCTGTGTGTGACCGTGCAGGGCAGCACTCTCAGATGCCCCATAAACCAGGTCCCTAAGTGCCAATGTCCAGACCCTGTTCCTAAACCTAATGTGTTAGGACAAAAACAAATAGCTGGGCATGTTCTACAGAGGGTGCCCTCCGGAACAGTGCCACCAACATGGATATCCTCACTTACTCACCCACCTAAAACTCCATCTGTGTAAAGCCTCACTGGACAGCACTCTACAGTGACTGAGATACTACCTCCCTAAGTACTAATGTCCAGACCCAGCTCCTAAGCCTAATGCATTAGGGTACAAGCCAGGAGCTGGGCATGTCCTACACATAGTGCCCTTCGGAATAGTGCCACCCATATGGATATCCTCACTTCCTTACCCATCCAAAACTCATCTGTGTAAAGGCTCACTGGACAGTGCTCTCAGGCATCCCAGAACCCAGCTCTCAGAGTGCACACTTCCAGCCCCTCTCACCCTTCCTATACAACCAGTGCTAAACTGCTAACCTGAAATTAAAATGTTTCATATAGACATACTCTCTGTTATGTATGTTGCTGAGATTAAAGTCTTCCAGAAACAATCTCTGGAGAAACCTCAGCTGCTGTAAAAGTGAAAACTCTAACCAAAAAGCTGAGAGAGCTCAAACCACCTAAAAAGTAAAGGAACGGCACAGAACTAACTGCAGAACAGCCCAAGAGCTAAATGAGGGCCCTAACAACCAAAGTCCAAACGTCCAGCCCGTGTTCCCACACATAATGAGCCAGGACAGGAAACTGGTGCTGGGCATCTTCCACACACAGAGAGTTCCGCAATGGTGCCACCAGCATCGCTCTCACTCCTCGCTTTCCCACATACAACTCCATCTGCGTACTATCTCTTCTGCCTGGTGCCCACTCTCGGACATCCTGGAGAATGGATCATAGAGTGCCAATGTCCGGCCCCTACTCCCACAGCCAAAGAGCTAGGACAGAAAACTGATGCTGGGCGTCTTCTACATATGGTAGCGCCGCAACGGTGCCAACAGCATTGCTCTTGCTCCTCGCTTGTCCTCCTAAAACTACATCTGTGCACTGCCTCTCTGGTGCCCCTTCTTGAGCGTCCTTGAGCATGGCTCACAGAGTGCGAACATCTTGCATCTGCTCCCTCAGCCGAAGACACAGGACAGAGAGTTGGTGCTGGGCATCTTCTACACATGGTGAGCTCTGCAATGGTGCCACCAGCATTGCTGTCGCTCCTTGCTTTGCCAACTAAGATTAAAACTCCATCTGCGTACTGCCTCTCCTCTCAAGTGCCCACTCTTGGGTGTAAAGGAGCACAGCTCCCACAGTGCTAACATCTGGCCCCTGATCCCACAGCCAAAGAGCCAGGACAGAGATCTGGTGCCGGGCATCCTCTACATGCGGTGAGCCCCGCAATGTTGCCACCAGCATTGCTCTCACTCCTCGCTTTCCCACCTAAAACTAAAACTCAATATGCCTACTGCCTCTCTGGTGTCCGCTCTCAGGCACCCCGGAACACAGCTCACAGAGTGCCAACGTCCAGCCCCTACTCCCACAGCCGAAGAGCCAGGACAGAAAGCTGGTGCTGGGCATCTTCTACACGTGCAGAGCTCCGCAACGGTGCCACCAGCGTTGCTCCCACTCCTCTCTTTACCACCTAAAACTCCATCTGCATACTGCCTCGCCTCTCTAGTGCCTGCTCTCAGGCATCCTAGAGCACGGCTCACAGAGTGCGAACGTCCGGCCCCTGCTCCCAGAGCTGAAGAGCCACAACAGAAAGCTGGTGCTGGGCATCTTTCACACGTGGTGAGCTCTGCAATGCTGCCACCAGCATTGCTCTCGCTCCTCGCTTTCCCACACAAAACTAAAACTCCATCTGTGTACTGCCTCTGTTCCCTAGTGCCCGCTCTCAGGCGTGCTGGAGCACAGTTCAGAGTGTGAACATCCGGCCCCTGCTCCCACAGCTGAAAAGCCAGGACAGAGATCTGGTTCTGGGCATCTTCTACATGTAGTGAGCTCCGTAACGGTGCCACCAGCATTGTTCTTGCTCCTCGCTTTCCCACCTCAAACTAAAACTCCATCTGCGTACTGCCTCTAGTGCCCGCTGTCGGACATTCTGGAGCAAAGCTCACAGAGCGCGAACATCCGGCCCCTGCTCCCGCAGCCAAAGAGCCAGGACAGAAAGCTGGTGCTGGGCATCTTCTGCACATGGTGAGTTCTGCAACGGTGCCACCGGCATGGCTCTCGCTCCTCACTTTCCCACCTCAAACTAAAACTCCACTGCGTACTGCTTCTGTTGTCTGGTGCCTGCTCTCGTGCCTCGGAGCACAGCCCACAGCGTGCGAACGTCCAGCCCCTGCTCTAACAGCCGACAAGCCAGGACAGAAAGCTGGTGCTGGGCATCTTCTAGACACAGCGAGCTCTGCAACAGTGCCACCAGCATCGCTCTCGCTCCTCGCTTTCCCACCTAAAACTCCAACCGCGTACTGCCTCTCTTCCCCAGTGCCTGCTCTCAGGCGTCCTGGAGCACAGACTGGTTTTTTTATTGAAGAATCAGTTTCTCTTCTTGACCCTTTCTGTGCTACAGACATCAGACAGAAAATATAATGGACTATTGTTTGTCCTGCCTCTTCTATCCCAGCTGGTGGTTTTCCCCACCCCTGCCCCAGGGCATTGAGGGAGGGGTTGTGGGTGTTGCCTGGGGTACATAAGGCACAGTGTTTCACTAGGGAGTTCATTCAGCTCTTGGGCTTTAGCAAGGGGAGTGTTCTGGTGTTTGTTTTGTCTTTTGTAGGTTTTTAATCTTGTCCTGTTTTGTGTTGTTGTGCTTTGATATTTACTGAAATGGAATCAGCTAAGTGCATAGTATCAGGACTTGTCAAGCTTTACCAGTGTATGCATTAATAAGTATTTCTGTAAACTTTTCTTTTTAAGGTCTTATAGAAAGTGTTTAGGTTTCTTAATATGGTTTATGAGTATGCCCTATTATTTTTGTTACTGGGTGCTTAATGTTTTTTTCACTCAAGACAGAGTGAGATTACTTTTTACTGCTTTTGTTCTGTACTGGATTATTAGTTGCAGTATTTACTGTTAAGAGAACCCAAGTAGACCAGTGACAAAAAGGTGGAATGAGTCATTTTTCAGGTGTTAGTAGCTTGGTGAAGGAAGAACCATGCCTGATTGTTGTTGCTCATCACCTATATGTGGCGATCTCTTGAACAGCTCCCCCAACATGGCGATTCATCCATGCTTTGCCACCTAAAACTCTTATCTCTGTACTACTTCTCCTTAAAGCACAGTCAGGTGCCCTGGAGCACGGCTTACAGAGTGCAAATATTCAGTCCCTGCTCCTAAACCTGAGGTGCCAGTATGGAAAGCTGCTGCTGGTTAGCCCTTACACCTGGACACCTCTAGAACGGTGCCATCAACAAGGCAGTTCACCCTAGCTTAAACTGTAACAGCACGTAAAGCTCTGTTTGTTTGTATACTGCCCTTGTGTTGAGTGCTCTCAAGTGTCCTGGAGCACACAATGCAGATTGCAAACGTTCCGTCCCTGCTCCCACAGCCGAGGAGCCAGAACACAAAGCTGGTGCTGGGCATCACCTACACATGGAGACTTCCACAGCGGTGCCACCAACATGGCAACCAAATTTGTGTACAAGATGCCCAGCAGCAGCTTTCTCTCCTGGCTCTCGGGCTGTGGGAGCAGGGCCCGGACGTTCGCACTCTGTGAGCCATGCTCCAGGACGCTGGAGTGCGGGCACTGGAGAGGAGAGGCGGTACGCAGACGAGTTTTAGGTGGGAAAGTGAGGGTGGATTGCCGTCCTGCGTGTGACACTGAAGCGGCCGCCGCCATGGCTGGCGAAGCAAGGTCGCCCCCATTGCTCCTGTGGCAATGCAGCCGACGTATTTTCCATCGCGACGCCACCGCCGTCATTGTTACCGAGGCATGTCGCCGCTTTTGCTGCTGAGGGAACGTGCCCGCCCCAATTACAATATCGCCGCCATTATTAGCGTGGCAATGTAGCCGCCATAACTACCAAGCACGTCGCCGCCATTGTTACCGAGGCAACGTCCCCGCCATTGTTACCGAGGCAGCTTGGCCGCCATAATTAGCGAGGCAACGTCGCCGCCATTGCTGCCGAGGCAGGGGTTGCTTTTTCGCAGGTATCGTGCCGCCGAAACTATCGGAGCAACGCCGGAACCGTAGTTATCGTGGCAAGCCGCCGCCATGGGTACCGAGCAACATCCCCGCCTCCATGTGTCCTACGGAGCACCGCCCGCTGAGCGCAGCGGCGCTGCTGGGCCGTGTTTGCGCTTGTCCCGGCGAGGCCGTGCCCTGTGAGCTGTCCTGCGGGAGACACGCCCCTGCTCGCTCCTGTGTGGTGAGGCGGGCTGAGGGCGGAAGTGGCTTCCCTGCTGATCGGATTTGAAACAGGCATGTTGTTGAAACGGGCTGAAGGTTCCTGCAGGCTTTGTGACTCAGTGCTGGTGTGGGTTTGAACAGGGAGCTGTGGGACAGAAAAGGGGCAGGGTGTGACTCGGCAGTCATGCCTAGATGTGTTTTATTGACACAAGGTTAGGGCATCAGCTGCTGTGAGGCTGCTTCAGCACAAGCCCTTTAACACCCCCCCACGCCCCCCATAAGGCTCAGGGCTTTGGTGGCTGCTCCTCAATCAGCTCTGTGTGTGTCCATCCATGTGTTTTCACTCTTGGTGCTAAGTCTGTTGTGTTCTGTACGTACATCCATACCCGAAGGTGCATGCTGTGATCATGCACAGGAGGTATGTGCTCACAGACATTCCTAAGCATGGGACTGGCTCCAGCAGTGCAGAGGAGCAAAATCTCATTCTGGAGATGATCCAACTCAGGTCCTGGTGGACACTCACCTAATTCATAACTACAGCTTATACAGAAAGTATCTTCATGTCATGCTTCTGCTTTATTTAACAACAAAGTTGTAAGGAGCTTTAAGCAGCTACAGTCCATAGTTGTATTGGACTGCTGGGGTGTTTGCTTTGTACCTCTTCTTTAGTTACTCTGGAGAGATTCAACTATCCCCCTGGTAGATCACTGCTGTTCCCATAGGTCACTGCTGCGAATTTCCTGAGCTTTATTTGATTGAGAAACAGGAGTCCTCTGCCAGACAGAATAAAGGATATTGTAAATGTTACTGTATACTTAATCCTTTTGTGCAGATTTTTTTAGAAAATACAAACTCAACATATTTCCCACCTAAGGAAAACCCAGGTAGACTGTTAGCCCGGTTAATGTTTGGCTCAGCTAGAAATATCTAACTAGTTTTAGGTGTGTCATGGGACTCAGTAACCCCAAGGTGTTTACTTTTTATGGCTCAAAGTCATGTACCAGTAGAAGCTTGTCACCTGTGGAATAAAACTGGGCAATGGTTCACTATTGACTTAATGGACAACTCATCTGTGCTGCTCACTTCCTGCAGCACCCACCAGTGGGTAGTTCCACTAAAATGCTCTGGCATGGAGATGTGCATGGATAGAGCTATATCAGTCACAGCTGGAAGCATTTCACTTTGGGGCTAACAAAGCTCTGGGGCCTTTGTCTTCACTGGAATGCCTGTGGAAATTGCTGGTTGTTGCAGTGCCAGCACAGATGGAGCCAATTCCCCAAGCTGGTGTTAACACTGGCTTTGGGAGAGAATGGAGATGTAGTGTGGAAAACAATAGTGGCTCAGGAAAACCTGGAGTTGTTGGCACTGTGGCAGCACAAGGTGGAGGGCTGAGAGGAGGATTTCAGCAATGTAGATCCTACTGAAGAAACTGCCTCCCTGAGAACGTGAGGAAACTGTAGTTATTGCAATCAGCCTCAGATTACCTGGAGGAAGCAGAATAATCCAGCCTGAGCAGACAGTTGCACAACAGAAAACACATACACTAGGTTATAGGAGCACATAGCAAAGGTATAGTGGAGCTGAGGTCACTGAGTCTGTGTCACCATGTGGCAATGCCCAGCACAGTCAGAGTGGAGGTGCTCCCCTGTTCAAGCAGTGTGCTTGAGGGGCATGGCCTCTTGGACCTTGTCTTCAGCAGATGAAGGGCTGCCTGGCACAAAGGGTGGGATGAGCTGCTCCTTGGAGGCATCTTGCTGCAGCCCAGGCAGTGCCTGTCAGTACCTTAGATGGATATAGGGCCACAGGCTCTGGATCAAGAAATCTTGTGTTGAGGCCACTGAAAAGAAAGAGGGCTTAAAAAGCACATTTGAGGGACTGAAGTAGCTTCTATGAAAGGAGTCTCAGATCTTGATGAGGAGGGGTCAAGAATGAACCCTGGGACTGTCTGTGCTGCAGCTTCAGGACATGGCAGGCACTTGAGTGCTGCTGTGCATGTCAGAGTTACTGTGGGTCTGTGAAGATGCATCTCCTTTTCCTCCAGGAGAGGAAACCTGACCAAGGTTTTAGCTGCTGAAGCATGAAGTGTGGGTAACTTCCTCTTTGCTTCCAATGTGGGCATTGTGGAGTTTGGATATTCTGAACTGCCTGCCCTTTGGTTTAAAAAATACCCCGTGTTCCTAAGTTTGAACTCCAAATGACACAATTTACTGTAGCATTCAACTGTGTTCCTGGTGTTTCAGTGGAACAGTCTGCACGAATACAGGAGTGGCTTATCGCTGACATCTTTGGCTCCCCTCTGGCTAAACGTGTCAGCCTGAGCCTAAAACCAGCTGTGAAAGACAAGATGTTTTGTGAAATAGCTAAGATAGTGAGGAAAACCTACAAGGCCTTGTGTCATCCTTAATTTGAATTGGAAGTACGAGGCTGTTCTGCTCCCCAGATGTGAGAGCACATTGGCAGCCAGTAAAATGCTGTTTAGAAATCTCAGTGCTATGTCCTGACTTAAGAACATCTGCACCCTGAGCTGATCTTTAAGGTCCCTTCCAACCCAAACCACTCTATGAGATGATGTTTTAGCAGATATAAACACACTAAAAAAAGAACCAAAGCAAAAAAATCTGATTTGTTTGAAGTAACTAGTGTAATTTCAAGGCTTAAATGGTTACAGCAGATACTGTTATCTAAATGAAAGCTACTGTAAGGATCTTAGCCATAACACTGTACCAAGAAATACAGAGCAAAGGGAGGAAAACACATCAATCTCAGCATGCTTGTACAAACACGCAATAAAGAACATGAACAAATGCCTGGGCTTGGTATGTCAACACACCTTGTGTATTAAAACATACCTCATCTTTTTGAATAACACTGCATCATAAAATAAACTTCTTAAAGACGCAGCTTCTCTCTGGAGTCCTTCCCTCTGCCCTGGTGGTGCCTGAAGACCCGGGGCCGGGGCAGAGCCCTAAAGACCATACGCTGGTCAGTCATTAATTTAAGTAAGCGCAGGTCTGGGGTAATTAACAAATTTCAATAGCGCAGGTGTGGGGATTGGGCTCGACACGCTCCATCTGGCGATCCGAGAGCTGCGGGGGATCTCCGCGGGGCCGAGTTTGCTTTTTGTTCGGTGAATCCCCGCTCCCAAGGACGCTCTTTGGGACTGGAGGGGTTTGGGTTAGTTGTTAATTCTTTTACCCGCTGTGAAGCCGCAGCAGCAGCTGGCGTGGCCTCCCCCTTACCCTGACCTTTTGTTATGTTGATTCCCGAACGGGGCGGGTGGGAGCCGGCCAGCGGGGGCGCTGCCCGGGGACCCTCGGGCGCTGCTCCGGCTGGGGCCGCTCGCCGGGGCTCTTTGTCCGCCGCGGCCGCCCTCCCGGCCCGCCCTCCGCTGAGGAGATTCAAACGGCGGCCCCGCCCGCCCAGTCTGCCCTGGCCCCTCCCAGCAACAGGCGGGACCCCGCTCGGATTGGCGGAGGGAGCAGGCAGCGCGCTGCTATTGGCTGAGAGAGGCGGTCTGGGGCGGGGGAGGAGGAGGCCGAGGGTGTTATACGGCGTAGGGAAGCGGCCGCCATTTTGTGTGGGAGAGAGAGGGGTAGCGGTGGGTGCTAGTGGAGTGCTCTGGGCTGTGCGTTGCGGGGGGTGCCGGAGACTGGTGGCGGCGGAGCTGCGGGGCCGGTTTCTAAAGTAACGCGTGTGTGTCTGTGCTTGTGGGCGAACGAAACGGACAGAAGTCGGTAAGGGAGGAGCGGTGCGGGCCGGGCCGGGCGCTGTCGCCGCCATGTTGTGCTCGCTTGGCGGCCCCATTGTTGGGGAAGCGGGGCCGGGGGTTCGGGCTCCCCGCGGGGCAGGGGGGCGTAAGGGATAGAGGAAGGGAGAAAGGTTGGAGACGAACAGATGGGAGCGATGAGGGCCGCTCCGGTGGGGTAATGCCATTACCGCGGCCCTTGGCTTGAGTCGCAACAAGGCGAAGGGTTTTGGAGAGCTGGCCGGGGGTGCCGTCGCTGAAGTGACACACGGGTTAGAGGACGCGAAAACATTGGGGTGGCTTAAGTTTTCAAAAGAAAAGGAGAGAATGAGCCATGGGCTAAACAGGAAATGACTGTAAATTGGTGAGGAGTTACTGTGCTAAGGAAGGTGAAAAGGCAGCTGACGGATTAGAGGAGCACTGTGCAGCGCTTGGGGAGGGTGTGGGGCGCGGTCGGTTCGTGGGGGGCAGGCGAGATCTTGGGGGGTGGTTTGTGCTCAGGGGTAATGCCCTCAAGAGTTCATCTCAAAGCGTTTTCCATTGCGTTTTTTTCCTTCCCCCCCCCCCCCAAAGTTAAGGTTCTTACTTGCTTATTAGAATTCTTAGGATGTATACAGAGAGCATGAAAAAAGTGCTTCTCTTTGTGATATGCCGGGTATGAGGGTGAAGTTTATCTAAGTAGAGTAAGATAAATATTGCTCTTTTTTGTTTGAAGTATATTGTCATCTTTCACAAACAAGAGACACAACTGACTTTATGAAGTTTCTGAATTATTTTAGCTTTTTGTTTCCTCTTCACATTTGAAAGGGAAAGAGTTTTCCTTAATCTGAACTCAAACTTTATTCTCATTTATGCAGTGGGACTTCTCCCTTGGAGCTTCTGTGCCGAGAATCCGATGTTGGGCTTGGCTCCCTGGCTGAATACAGCGGATCAGCCCATGAACACTTCTGTCCCGAGCCAAAGGAAGGAGTCCAGCAAAAGGCAGCACCTCCGCTTTCAGGCTTGGAAGCAAGAAAGGGGGCAAGACTTGGAGAGTGGGGAATCGGAGAAGACAACTGAAAGGTAAATGCGGGAGAGGAACAGTGCTGTAGGAGAGTCAGGAAGAAGGTGCCAAGTACCCTGTGATAATATCTAGCCATCTGCTTTGCAAGTTCAGTTGCAAATAAATGGCTGCTTTCCGTTTGAGGTGGTTTTCAGTTCAGTTTGGGTTTATCTCAGTAACTCCTGCGCTTACTGGAAAGACTGGGAGTGGCTTTATCAGCGCGAACTCTGCCCAGATCTTTAGGTGTAAAGATCTTGATTAAATGTCTTCAGGACTAAACATCAACACCTTGAATTTGGCACTGTATTTTGTAAGCAGTGCATCTTCCACATTCTTCCAGTAACTCCTTTACCTGAGAACAGAAGCAGCTGGGCTGCCTGGAGCAGCGGCACTTTGCCAGCCAGGCAGACAAAGCTCTGGTTGCTGGTGGGGGGACAGGGATGCAGCTCCTCGAGGGATGGTCCGATGCGTGATGTGCTGGTCAGCCCTCTGCACCAGGAGTGCTAAGCCACTGTAGAGTTAGCAATTTCCCACTTGGAAGGTGACATGGTATTGTAATTCAGTTCTCCTGAGTGTGGCAGCTATGTTCTTAGGTATCCAGTAATGAAGAAAAAACCCCACTGCTTTCAGTTGATAGAAGTCTTGATTAGATTGATTCCAACCCCCTTGCTTAGAATCTAAACATTCTCCAACATACTTAAAAATATCATGCAAACTCCACTGACTTCCTCCTCTGTTTGTACAGGTGACATTTAAGTTGAAGATGGGCGGTGGAGAAAGATTCAACATTCCAGTTCCCCAATCTAGAAATCCCACCAAGAACCATCAACAACTTAAAAACAGGCAGAAGAATAAAGATCAGAATTCGCAGATGAAGACCTACATGAAGAAAGAAAGAGGACACGGATGCAACTCATCAGCTGGTGCATGGCAGGCCATGCAGAAAGGGGGGAAGAACAATGTTCATTTCCCCAAGAATCAGAATTGGAGCCCGACTTTATCAAATCACAACCTGTTCTTCACACCTCAGCCCAACCAGAACTACGCCGGAGCGAAATTCAGCGAGCCACCCTCGCCCAGTGTCCTTCCCAAGCCACCGAGCCACTGGGTACCTGTTTCTTTTAAACCTTCGGATAAAGAAATGATGACATTTCAGCTTAAAACATTACTTAAGGTCCAGGCTTGAGATGTAATTTTTCATAGTTGTAAAGTTATTTAAATTTACAGGATTTAAAATTTGAGAATTGTTAGTCCTCATTCTAGGTGTTCAGGTGTACAGAACCAGATGTTCTTGCTGCATATAGTTAGTCACTTGGACAAAAGGGGTGGAAGTTTACATTCCCCTCACATTTTACCTCAAGTTGTGTGCTGTGTTCACTGTGAAATAGGAATTTTCTCTATAGTCAATTTAATCAAATCTGCACAGTCACCATTTATTGTATTTATTGTAAGAGTAAATGGGACTGTCTCCCCCAATTGGCATTGTGACAACTTTTTGGTATGACAGAAAACCAGCTTTTGCCTAACTTAATGCAGCATTAACTGGAAAAAAAATGCACTGAAAGCTTTAGTCAGGTACTTTGCTGCTTTTCAAACTTGCATAAAACTTGCTAGTGAAATAAAACCTCTGCCAAGGCACCAGGACAAACAGAGACCCGTTCTTGTTTGCACTGGTGAGCTTTGTTTGGCAGCCTGGAATTGGCAGAGAAGCGCTTCAAGCCTGTGACTAAAACCGAGGGAACTCTGGTGCGTGTTGGTGAAGGGACAAGCAGAACACATCAGCAAACATGGAATTGCCTCCCCAGCTGAGCAGAAGAGGAATCTGCACTGGAACCCCAGCAAATGATCCTGCAGTGCCGGGTGACTGCCTGAAACCTAAACTCTGTTGTGTTCCCACTGCACCGAGGGGTTCCGAAATACCTGCTGGATCAGTTTTTAAATCCAAGAACGGTGGTGTAGTTACTTAGACCAGTCTTAAATGTGTGACCCTGTAACGAGGCAGTTGCAGCAGCTACTGGCAGCATTTACATGTGCCATAGGGAAGACAGAGCCATGTAAATACATGTAAAAGTTTGTAGCATATGTAAATTCCTGCTGGGCTTTCCTGCACAGAATATTTTTAGTACAAAACTGCTGAATGTAAGATGGCCATGTGGAGTATGTGGCCTGATTTAAAAGATATTTTGTTTTACAAAAAAAAAAAAAAAGGAAAAAAAAAAAACCCACCCCAAGCCCTTTGTGTGCCCTTGCACTTGACATGCAGTGAAAATGCACGAGCTCATTTTTAAAGTAAATCAGTGCAAAAAAGGCTTATTTAGATTTTTTTTTTTTTTAAATAAAACCCAAAAGCTAATCAAACCTGAACCTCTAAAGAGCTGCTGCAGTTGAGGATCCTGGTGTTCTGAACGTGTAGCACACCTTAAGGGATGGAAAACACGAGGTGTCCCACATCATGTGGGATTGCAACAGTTTTCCATTGTTAAGCCCCACCAATGCTACACCAGTGCTTTGCACCAGAGGTGCTGGCTGTACCAACCAACCCCACTGCAGCAGCAGAACCCAAACATGATTCAAAGTATAGTTATTAATAAAGTGCTTTAAGCTGGCAGGGAGCTTTGTGGATCATGAAATGCGATTTCTCTGTTCACTCAGAACAGCCTTTACAAATCTATTGCTCCACGTAAGAGGGAATTGGCAGTTGCTAAATTTGTTTTGAACTCTGTGACCTCCACCAGCAAACAAGCTGTGTCCCAGTTACAATCATGTATCCTCAGCCTCAAATTGTCAGTTACTAATGGTGTATGTACAAATTGGAAATAAATTCAAATAAAGTAATATTTTCACCCCCTAAAAGACTCTTGCTTACTTCAAGACAGTAACAGAAAAGCAGGTTCACATAGGTTTGGTAGCTCAAGTTCTGTAGAGCTTTGACACTTCAGAATGCAGATTAACATATTTCAGTGCCCCTTTTTATATCCTCAACTATCAGACTCTAGGATTATCTTATCTTTGGTGAGAAGCAGCAACCTGAGGCCCCTGGTTCCACACACACAAACAGGCTGCAAATGACAAGGGAAGAGATTTCTTCACGGCAGCCTTCTCCTTTGCACCTCCCAGTGCCAGGTGAGCAGTGGGTTGGATAATAAACACTGACCTTACCCCCAGGCCCACATGAAGCCTGCTGGGGCCATCAGCTCTGCTCAGGAAGGCCAGGCATGGAAGCCCAGACAAGGACCCAGGGCTGGGGCAGCATCCCTGGGTGGTCCATCCCCAACAGCCCCTGCTGTGTTAATTAAGTCAGAAGTTGCTCTCAAGATATAGTCAAAACGTGTACATTTTATTCCCAGTTCACAGGGTTGTTTGCACAGATGGAACACAAAACTCAAGAAAAAAGGATGTGTAGGAATAAAACATCAGCATCTTTTGATCAAACACACTACAGGGTACACAGTCTCCCCTTCCTAGTCTCGCCAGTAAGAGCATCTTTAGACAAATACTACAGCAATGGACTACAGACTCTTTAAGCAACTTACACAAGATAAATGGAGAAAACCAGCAGTTATTAATGGGTGATTATGTCCTAAAAATGTGTGAATTCATCCCTTTGTACTTCAGAATGTTACATCCCTGCCAGAACCCCAGTGGCCGTGCTGTGAGGCATCGACCCAACTGCCCTTCTCTGAACATACTCCAAGCTGTTACCCCAGACGAAACAGCAAGAGAAAAAAAAGAAGCAGGTGCTCTTTCCAAGAGCTCAAACCAACATTGAAATCGAGTTTCCACTTTGAGTGAGTAAAGCCGTTATACTGTACATTGAACATCTTTAAAAGACACAGGAAGGATAACATTGAGCTGTCAGAGACCAGTCTATCGCAGTCCCTAGTTTAAACACCCAGCTACTCAAACACTACATGTAGAATTTGTAATTAACCACTTGGGTGCATGGACTTTAGGTGAAAAAGAAGTTCCAATCGAGCCTTCTATTACTGCCGAGGTAAATGGACATGCTGCAGATGCTTTGAGCACAGCCGTGGCTGTCAGCAGAATTTTTACAGACTACTTCAATTCTACACATTTTTTTTTTTTTTTTTTTTTTTTTTTTTTTTGCAGGAATGACAAAAATAATAATAATAAAAAAAAAAAAATCTATAGTTTACCACAGGAAAAAACAACCCCACACCCAGAATCCCCACCGTTCTTGAGACTCCAAAAGAAAGATGCCTACACACGATCTTTTGTAGCCTGCGTTATGTTCTTGCATTCCAGCTGTGCATAACCTGCGGGTAGCTTGCACGAGACAGGCTACTGCTTTGTTAGAGCAGGACTAGACCCCTGTGCCAAGGGAGGAGGTGTTATCTAGCGGGGCTGTGGCTGGACTGGCGCCAATGCGTGAACATTCCCTGCCCTTTGGCCACATCCTGCTAACTCGTCCCCAACTGAAAGGCCCACAGAACAGCTTCTTCACAATTTTTCCATGGGAGCAAGAACTAGGACAACATCTTTATTCATGCACTCTTGAAACATCGTGGGTTTGTGTTCGGCTTTTCTGGCTTGTTCATATACACAAGTCAAGTCAAAGTTTAGTCCTACCTCTGGGAGAGAAAGAAAGAACCATCAGAACTGTCAGATACTGCATTATACTTGCAATGAACTGGATTTGCAAAACAAAAGTAATTTAAACTGTGCTATACATCACTGTCGAGGCACACAACATAAGGACATGCTGACAAAACAGTCACGGTACAGTTAGTGTTACTCTGCAGTATGGAATCAGCAGCTCAGCCTGGACACAGACGTTATCCTCCCTCCCTCCCCCCCACCGGCCCAGCTCTAGCTCCAGGAGAGTTCATTCCAGCAATCCCTTGCAGGGTGCGGACAGAACCAGACCCATGGTTGCCCACCACAGCCAGGTGCACCGCTTCTATGTGGGATTTTAAGTCTTGAAGACAATATTAATGCAAGAGCACTGAAAAAGGGCAGGCTTTTCTGCTGTTACAAGCAGAAAGCTACATGATAATCACAGCTCGACTTAAGAAGCCCAAGAGTGGGTTTATCAATGCAATTAAGTGCTTTTCAGAGTTGTTTTCCCTCAGTGGCCTAAGAACCACCAGTTGCACAAACGCCAGGAGGCAGCCCGCGTTCTGAACATCCTCAGCAAAGCTTTACCACCTTCTAGAGCGGCGCCAGTTTTGATACAGCAAATATAAATTAACAAGAAATTTGGTTCTATATGAATCCTAACTGTTGATAGTTCATCACCTGGCTAATAGTATCTGAACTGTAACCACAGGGCAATCCAGCCAGCAATAATGAAAGTCAATGGAAAAGAAAGTTCAATACATTAGACTAGAACGTCTGCTTTCTTAGTTTGGCTAGTACCCCTTCAGAAAAAGTGAAACCATCTTTGTTCAGACACCAAATGATAAATTCCTGACTTTACTGAAATACCATAGGAAGGAATTTACTCCGTAAGGGATGCACAGCTCTGCTCCTAACCATGCTCTGGAGTCAAATTCTAAAGCTACAATAATTCCAGTGGATCAGTATTTCCTTCATTTTTTTATTACAGCATGTTTGCTAAATTTACAGCAAGCAGAAAATAAGCTGGGTCTTTACTTATTTTGATCAAAACATCGATGTTTTAAAGGTAGTACACAATATTTGTTAAAAAGAACATATAAAAATACCTTTTTAGAAGCCTCTATAAGAAAGGAAATACAAAGTTTAATCCCACAACTTTCCTCTGCTAGAGCTGCACACTACTGCTACAGTTTTAAATAGACTTTTTGCTGTTTTTAAACTATACATCCAGGAAAGTCTACAAAATTAAAGGAACGTGCATATAAATGATTGCATAGCAGAACATGAACATTAACTGCAAACAGTAAAGGAAGAGTTAGAAATACTATCAAATGTACAAAGGTTCTAAGATCAGCCCCTACGCACGTTCCGCTGCCGGTATTTCAAAGCCGTCTGCGTTTCTGGAAAGGCCCCGCTGAAAACACTAAACCCAAACCTACACCATTTCTCTAAAAAGGAACTTGTTGAAACCAACAGCTTTATATGCTACTTAGTAAGACAGTGAGGAACACTAGGTGTCTGGTGCTGGCTTTTGAAGGTGAATAGAAAAAACGATGCCAAAAGCCATTTTCATAACAAAGTATCTTGCCTTCTAGAGAAATACTGGTAAGATGATACACGGGTTTTCTTATTTTTCACATTCAATTTACTAAATATACTGTATTAGTGATAAACTAAATAGCTAGAGATGCAGCTCTTGTTCATATCCAACTGCAAACATTTGTTCTTAAGGAAAAGGAAATCTTGGAACCAAACCACTATCCGTTCTGAGGAAGAAGTGACCCAGACTCGCTTGACCAAGTACTTTTTGATGTGTGCAAGCCAGCCTGTGTTACTCAGGAAGAGATGGCTACGGATTATACCTAGGAATACACCAACTAACCACAGGAGTCATTGGCAGAAAAGTTTAGTTCTTATATACTGTACACACACAACTCGAAACAATCTACTGGTATCTAACAGCAGGAAAACTAAGCAATTTCATGGTTAACTGCTCACTAAAATTTAGGATACAAAAACTGCATAAAATGTACACACAACCTAGTATTTAGTTGCTCTGCCGTTTGCTGAAATCTGAATTTAATTTCCCAATGCAAGGTGGTTTTTCCCCCCCTCACACGTTTCGTACTAGCTGCCAGGCCAAAGCAGCGATGCCTCTATCCTGACAAGTCACAGCACTCCACAAACTCTGAATGAGCTTCCAAGACCCACTCTCTCCCCACATAGCCCACGCAATGTTAGTACCATCTCCCCAGACAGCAGGGTTAAGGAGGAGTCTTAAACCGCTCCACTCACTGACCTGCTCAAGCCAGTGGGCATGGAGAACACAGAAACCTGCCTCTGAGCAACGGAAACATGAACCTGCCAGTCTGCATGTCACAGCGGTCAGTGTTGTGCTACAGCTGTCCAGTTTTCCGTGTTATCACAAAGTTTAGCATTAAAGAACAAGTTAAACAGTTAGTTTAACTGTTCAGCACAAACTGGTACCAAATTTCTCTATGGGTATGACATTTTTAATAGGACAATGTTGCAAGTTACGATCAATCAAGTCATCACCAATATCTAAGCATTAAAAATGCAAATCTTTACAAAAATATACATAGAGACACCACAACCAAATCAGTAGCTGCCCGAGACATTTAACCAAGTGGACACTCTCTCTCCCTCTCTCTTTCTCGCTCTCTCAGTGGCTTCTCAACATTGTCTTAATTTTAACCATTGTCGGCTACAGGGAAAACTGACAAAGAAAATATTTTTTAGCACTGTTGCAACATCATATTCCTGATAATTTAAGTAAACTGAACTGTGTGTAAATGAATCTTACATGCCTAAACCCAACATGGATACACTGTTAGTGGCCACTGGACTTGGGACTAGTCCATGACCTTGATCTGGATTTTGACCTAGATCTAGAATGTGATCTTGACTGTGATTTGGATCTAGTGGGTTCTTTTTTTCTCGACTCCTTTTCATATCTTGAGCTGGACTTATAGTGTGTTTTAGAATCTGTTTTAGAAGTGCCTCTAGATTTGGTGTGAGATGCAGACCTAGACCGTGATTTAGCCTTCATTTCTTTCTTGGGCTGTGACTTGGATCGTGATCTTGAATTGGACTTAGATCTTGAAAAAGATCGATTGCGGTGTTTGAACCTATCAGAATAAAGGGGAGAGAGGAGATTTGAATGTAAAAACACTATTCTTAGACATCTAGTACATTAAAAATTGTTTACCATTTTTGCAGGAGAAACTTTTTTTTTTAAACCCTATAGTTAAAGGAATACAGTGATCTAGTTTTCAATTTAAAGGATGTAAAAAGTACTTTACCTATCATTGTCCGAATGGCTTCTGCTACGACGAGGTCTTCCAGTAGGTCTACTGCTAAAAAGGTACATCAGAAAAAGTAAACGGTGACAAATACCTATGTATATGTACAAACGCTTAATAAATTATATCTCAAGCTGTGCATTTGCTTTTACTTATTCTGCACTGAAGCACAGAATCATTTCATTCAGTATTTCTGATTTATGTAGCATGCAAAATATGCAACTCCCACAAGTTACTCCCACAATAGAAAAAGATTATTCAAGACTTTAACAATTAGCTAGGCAACGTGGTGTCTCTCTTCCAGCAGACTGCTGTGCAGCTGAAGCTGAACACACACTACACTTACTTTCTGGGACTATAGGATCTTCTATAGCTGTAATCAAAAGAACGACTTCTAGACCGTCTCCTTTCATAACTCCGACTTCTAGATCGCCTGTATCTGTCATAGTCATCGTAACGAGAAGAGCTGTACAGGTTTCTCCCTTCCTTGGCTTTCATTTGATTTGGTGCTGTAAAAAATAGCAATATTTAGCATTTTAAGTCAAAAAGTTCCCTTTAGTGACACTACTAATCTATATATTGGGTATTTAGACCGCTGTATGGCACTTGCCTTTAGCTGCTTTAACCACCAGACAAAAATTAATGCATCTATGTGGGCATTACAGATCTAGGGGGGAAAAAAAAGACCCCAACCAAACCAAACCCCCAAAACCAGTAAGAAAGGACTAATGCTCCATTACTGAAGTAATTAAGAATGAACTTGCTAGTCTTCTGCTGTGTCTCTCTAAGCAGCACAGCTCTTTCCTTCGTATTAAACCCCATTCTCATTCAAACCAGAAGACCACGCTCAAAGTGTTTTAAACACATCATGCTCTAGATAATGAACACTACCTGTACTCAATGGCTACAATTTTTACTTTTTAAGTGCTGCTGTTTACAATGCTAAGGTAAATACAGTTAATTTTTGTTCAAAACCTGATCAGAAATCCCAATGTTTATGTACAGGACAGAAACTCGTCCTTCAGAGTGTGTAATTCCCATTAATTTCAATACAAGTTAATCGTGTGCATTCGAGGGAAACCTGGACAGTTGGGATGTTCTCTGACAGCTTGAACTGACAGGCCTTTAAGATGCTTTTATTCCCAGGCTGCACGTGAGTATTATAGTTCTAGTTTAGACCAACAGGTATGTGTTTGGTTTACCAACAGCATGGGGGTTTTTATATCATACCTGTTTATTAAGAATATGTATATGAATAACAAATTTAAAAGACAATCTCTCTTTACAATTATCTGTTCAGAAAATACAAATTCTGTTCCATGCTGAATTGAGATACCTTGACATTTACTTTTATCCTGAGGCAAAATGAAATGAACCTATTTCCTCAGCCCTGGAAATCCAACTGCACTGGGAAGCATCAACACAGCATCACTAACACGCTTCAACGCAATATAAACACCACAACACACTCAAACTGGGCTGCTGCTCATTTTGGCAGTTCCCAGCAGTCAGACTTCCCTTCAGGAGCACACAGAGTTGCACAGAAAGTGCTTCAGGACTAGCAGCTCGCAGATTGTGTTAAGTGACTGCTGTACTTAATTATCTGGTTTTAATTAAAATGAGTCATGAATAGTTACTGGATAAAAAGCAAAACATCCACATCCTATTCATACACAAGCAAGAACATACCACAACAATTAATAACACACGTAATGGTGCCTGACACTAAACTTGAAGGCTAAAATTCTGAAATACATGCAAGGCACTTACTCTTCCGATCCCCCTGTGCAAACTGGATTTCTATTTGGCGACCACAAATCCACTTTCGATCCAAATTATGGAGAGCATCTTCCGCATCACGGACATCTTCAAATGTGGCGAGTGTTAAGGTACTTGGGAATTTGAGCAGTTTACAGATTTGGTATTTAAAACGAAATAAAAAAATCCGTTATTTTCTAATTTTCCAGGGGGTTTTGTTTGTCTGTTTGTTTTAAAGCTCTTTTGGTCATACTACAGTACACACTAGGAATTTCTTTTATTTATTAACCGCCAGCTATCTGAGAACTCCTTTAATAAAATTAAAGTCTTATAATATGACCGTGAACTTTTCCATCAGCAAGCAGTTGCTATGTGATACTGTAAGGTTTTTCTTCTCCCACTTGTACTTATGCAAGGAAAAAAACCCTGGCATCCTTTTCAAAATACACTGTTAATGGTCATTTAGTTCTCTCCACTATTTAAATTGACTTTAATAAAATTAAACCCTAGTTCTTAAATTACATTAGGCAACCAACAGTAGTAATTAACAAGTGCCTACTAATTTTAGAATTGGGATAAAGCTTTCCCTTTTTTTCCCCAACTAACTTTAGTTTGAATTATGTAGCACCACGGACACATATGCAGATCTCCTGCAGTCTGGGACACATGAAACCCTGCACTGCCAGTCAGGTCAGACGGTCAGCAACAGACATTACTGATTTTAATCCACGGGTCTGACCACTGCAGTAACTTACACACCTTCTTCCAGCTATGTGACCTGAAAGAACAAATTGCCTTTCTCCTCGTAGCAACTCAGTTCACCATCAGCACCATCTACGCAGAACATGAACTCTCATGCTGTTGGCATGTATCTTGATAAACCAGGAGGAATGCACTTTCATTCAAGACCACAGTTACAGCAGCACTCACAAGAGAAATATTACAGGTTTTGTCAATGGACTAAACCAGAATTATTCATCAAATTACTGCTTACGTGACAAACAGAAGAACAACTGTTACTCTGTAGGATACATCAGGTATGACTCCTTTAATCTTGGCCACCATTCAACTTCATCTTGACCTTTAACTCTTTAAGTGCTTGTCAGAAGGACTTGTCATGAGATGCTTGGCCAAAAATGACAGAAGGCTTTATCTTTTACTTTGAAAAACAACCTTTTCCCCCTTTTGTGGATAAAGCGAAGCTTTGTCTCCCATTATGGCTTGTCCTTCTTCCAGCTTTTCTTTACTTTTTCTTTTCCCAAACTCTCCCTTCTCTTCAAGCCTGATCCTTAAGAGGTCTTTGGCTTGTCTACTTGCCTTAATTGTTGAACTCTACTCTAACGGTTCTTTCATGCTTTCTCTTTGGGGTCGCCATTACTGTACAGCTTTACATTCTGAGGCAACAACAGAGGACAGTAAATTAGGGGACAATATTAAAGAAAGAAGTTCACCTCATTTTTTATACAATCTGATTTTGATCAAGTGATTCCAGTTCCCATTTGTTAAATTAACAATGAATACCAGCCACAGTTGCTAAGCACAAGTTTACTTGCATACCAGTGATAATAAAAATGTGCTAAACAATTTTGAGTCAGTGATAAATTTTCATTTAAATCATATAGTATTAATTTCAGTGACATAAGCAAGCTTTTATATTACTGGACTTAAGCTTTGCAAAAAGGCAAAGAGCAACTGAGAGAAGTTAATCTTCAAAAATAACAAAACACCACAACATAAGACACTTATTAGATACAACACAAAAGTAAACTGCTTTTTCATTTGTTACCTCTTACACAAACTTGAATTTCAAACTCCAACACCCCTCACTACTCAGCCATCTGAAGAAAGGATATTGAACATAAGCAAATCCTCTGGGACGACGAGTGTAGAAGTCAAGTGGAACGTACACATCAACTATAGGCCCATAACGACCAAATTCACGGCGCAAGTCTTCAGACCTAGAACATCACAAATATTTTATATGGGTTTTGTTCACTATTTAAGGCATTACAAAACATCCACCAAATTAAAAAAATAGGCATTTTATTTTATTTCAATCTACACTCAATACAACCACCATCTTTTTGGAAGCAGTTGACAGAGAAGAAAGCAGCAAAACATTTTTCGGGACAAGTGTCTGAGCAGCTCAGTTACACATCAGGCTTTTCGGAACCACTCAGGACTCAGGATGCTGAGGATACACCTCAGCATTTTGAAACCAGTTCAGTATAACTCTAACTGAAGTGTAAACCAAGAAGTGACAAGTGAATCAACATTAGTTGATTCAATGCAGGATGGACTAGCAAAGGATGGCAGGAAGTAAAAAGCAGGACCCAAGAATTATTGTTATTCAAGTACCTCATGTAAATCTTGACAATGATTTTGCAATATGCAAACACCAACTGTAAGATCCACATAAAGAGTATGAGAACAAGTCAGTCACACAAACTCATTTCCATAGAATAATCAATACTTAAAACCACATCAAACAGAACAAAACTTGAGTGAGCAACTACTCATGCCCTTAGGATAGCTTTTCCAAATAACCAAGCACAAAACTGTTCAGCAGATCTGCAACTACACTGGGAACAACCACCATCTCCTCAGAGAGGTTTCTAAGTCACATCACCTTCTTTAGATGTACTTTTTTGTGTGTC
The DNA here is from genome assembly GCF_004027225.2 of Strigops habroptila. NCBI lineage: Eukaryota > Metazoa > Chordata > Aves > Psittaciformes > Psittacidae > Strigops > Strigops habroptila. The sequence continues at coordinate 850,644 of NC_044288.2, forward strand.
ATTTAATGACAATAGCCCATATGAGAAAGATTGATGTAATACTACATTTATGTAGTACGAAAGAGTGGCTACTACTCGCTTCTCTTTCTCATCATCTGGGAAAGAATCTACAGCACATATAGTCAATGATGGCAGAAGGGAACTACAATAACCAACACTGAGATCTCACAATGAAACTATCTCCAAGCATGCACCATCTAAACACAAGCTAATGGAGAAAGCCTTAGAAGGACCTTTTATTACAAACTTTTTATTTTAAAAAGTTTGGAAGCAATAGTCTTCCTTGACTGTTCTTACAGTGAAATAAATACTGGAAAGAGGAAAGAAAAATCACACCCACGAAAAAATTGAAGCTATTTACACTTTTGATCACAATAATGTTCTTGATTCACCCCATTCCATCGTGCCCATGCTACTGTTATTTGCTGAACAACTTCAGCGCAAGCTGCACAGGCAGCAAGTTTAGGAACTCCCACTTGTGTTTTACACTTCTCGACCTCACAGGGACTCCCAGACAAGTTCCACAGTGATTAACAACCTAAGAGGGCTCCAACTCACACATGCATTTTATACTAATGCACTCTATAAACGTTTCACAGGTGACAACAGACACAAAAGGGACACGATAAACTGCCACAGAGAAATGGAGGAATCAGCAGTTTACTACAAATAAGCAATAAATACGAACTTCTGCAATGCACTTTTGATTTAATTGCCTAGGAACAGTTATTGCACTAAGCGGCTGCAGATATTTACCCCGTATGGACTCTTCTTACAACGCAATTATGTCCCCCCCGCTCCTGAGCGCCGTACAGAACAATTAACGCGGTAGCGTTCCGCCTGCACTGGCAGCGTTCCCCACAGTAACGGGACCGGCTACGCCGTGAATTCCCGGGGACACCCCGGGGCAACGGCACCGTGTTCCCCCCATCCCGTCCCAACCGCCGCGTTTCCAACTCCGGCGCCGCCGAAGCCGCGCTTCCCTCCGGCCCAGCTTTGTTCTCTCTGGACGCTATTTTGAAACCGGCCCTTGTAGGGAAGAGGCGGCCGGAGCAGCACCGCAGGGAGGGCAATGGCGAGCAGCGCGGAAGGCGAGGCGGGAGCGCGGCACCGCGGGCCAGGGCCTCCCCCTCCCCGCGCCCCTCCGGCGGCGGCCGCCCGCGCGGCCTAGCGAGCCCGCCAAAGCCTACAGCAGCCCCCGCGCCTCGCTGGCGCCGCCCCCACTCACCGGGTGTCGTCGGCCACGTTCCGCACGAAGAGCGAGGTGTTGGGGGGGCGCAGGTAGCGGGACATGGCGGCGGGGAGCGCGGGGGGCACAGCGAGCGCGCGGCGGGGCCCAGGCGCTGCGGAGCCGAGCGCTGAGGCGACCCTGCGAGCTGCGCGCAGCGCCACCGCCACCCGCGCGCCGCCTCTCGCGAGACTTCCCACGGGGCTTCCGGCGGGAGGGAAGAGAAACGCAAGGCAGAGAGGCGCCAAAACCGAGCCCCGCCCTCACTGCGCATGCGCAGAGCGCGCCCCGCCGCCGTCACTCACCGCCCGAGCGGGAGCGTGTCCCGTCCCCTCCCGCCCTCCGGTGCCGCCCGCGCATGCGCACTGCCCCGGCCCGGGTGCCCCTCGCTTTTCCCGCCGAAAGAAGGAGGGGCGCGCGGGGCTGGCTGCTCGCGCGGGTAAAATGGCGGCGGCGTGAGGCGGCTCCCCCCGGCTCCCGATGTCGGGCTGCGGGGCCCCTGTGCAGGGCCCTTCCCTGAGCCTGGAGGCATTTCTGCAGCCCCGTCACTGACAGCGTTGTTGTGCTCCTGGATTTGTCGCCGGACAGTTGTAGAGCAGTGTTATATGCAAAAGGACAAGCTCTTCCTTTTTTTACTAAAGCCATTTGTGTGGTGAGAGCAATAAAGTAGGTGGGTAGAGAGATTGTTTCTTGACACCTCAGTATCTGATTACCATAGGTGTTAAATGGCGGGTAAACAGTCACAGCTTGATGTGATGCAGGGTTCAGTAAAGCAAGGTGTCTCCACCTTTGTTGGTGTGAGGAATATTCCCCAACCTCCAGAAGAGAGAGAAAAGAGAAAGACTTAATGCAGCTGTGATGTGTCTGTCACTAATGTATTTCAACTTTTTTCTGTGTAATGGCTTAATATGAAGGAAAACTCCAGTGGGTGGACACTGCTGCTCGTATCCTGGCAATCTCACACTAAGAATTGCCTGACATTCCTATAGGTTTTGAGTGACAGGTGAAGTTTGATCACTGACACATGTATGCCAAATATATATTCTGCTTTTTGAAGAAAGAAAATGATGGTGCTTGTGTGCTCAGTGGTCTCTGTTCGGGACTGCAGAAGAGAGATGGGTGTTTCAATGCTTTCTGCGTTTTATTTTACAGTTAACGTTATTCTGCACTAAGTATGCTGGCAGCATGCTGAGTCTGCTACCTTGTGTGATATAGGCACAGATCTGCTTACACAAGTCATCAAAAGAATGTGAAAAATCAAGCCAAGAAAGCCCATTAGAGACTGAAGTTGTAGTGGGAGTGTGTGACACAAAGCAGAAAGAATTTATTCTGTAGAGACATTCTGAAAAACAATGGAACCACCAAGGAGTGGAGTTTGGTGATGGGGAGAAACACTTCCTGCCAGGATTACCCTTCCAGAGCTTATCAAAGTGGAAATGAGCAGTTTTGAACAGCATCCAAATAACATTATAAATACTCCCATGAAGTTCTTTGCGAAAAATGTCCTTGGTTTTGTGGAAGAGTGGATCCACTTCTATTGTCCGAACTCATAAGAGATTGTCATCCAGAAATAATGTATGACTTTGGGCAGTGGGGCAAGATTCCCAATCTGATCAAAATCCTTTAAGGAGCTGCACTGAATATTTCACCTAAATCTGGGATGTCCTGTGACAGTATATTGCCATTGGATTGAGAAGATTGACCTGGTTCTCAGAAATGCTGTATCACCACAATTGAGAAGTAAGGGAGGTAAAGTATTAAGAATTTGTAGTGCTTTCAAATTAAAGTGGTTTACCATCAGTTTCAGTTCTATATAGGTTAATGCGATTTTAATATGCAGTATCTACAATCTATAACTTAAACTGCCTCTGTATACCAGTTGTGTATGGAGTTTGAGCATTGATAAGGAGTTGAATAGGGAGGGAGTGAGTTTGCAAGGCAGATTATTTATCAGGTGAGCTGGGAATATTTGAGTAGCTATTGAATCAAAATAAGACTTTCATGTTTCTTTTTAAAGCAGATACGTTTTGCTTTAACATCATTCCCATTTTATTCCCGTCATAATGCATCAAAGCAAATACTTGTTGTTTTGTAACAGGCTTTACAAGTGTGGTGTTCAGGGTAATGAATTGTCTCTGTGTTGGTTTAGAAATAAACCTGGGTGTCTTGTACTTTGTCTCCTACACTTACTGACACAGGATTTGATAATTGAAGACTTGCAGTGTTCTCGGGGTTTGCTGTTGGACAACTGTGCTCTGTTTTGTCGTGTTTCAGTGTGTAGTTAGCAGTTACCAAGCAACTGCCAAACAGAGGCGTTTCAAGCTCTTATATGGCTTTCTGCATACAGTGCTTTAAAGCAGCCTTCTCCTGAGTTTTACCAGTGGCTTGGCTTCTGTTCTGTTGATCTTGTTATGTGTAACTCCATGGAATTTAATTTATTCTGCAAATTGGAAGAGTGTTTAATTCCCTTTGCTCTTGTAGTGCCTCATTTTTGTTTAATTGTACTCTGGTATACTTCAGTTTAAGAGCAGTCATTCCTATTAGTACTTTTATGACTGTTAAATACTTCATAGCTTTTAAAATATTACTGTTTCTATTCCTGTTACAGATCAGCTAAACCAATGTCTAATTGTTCCTTGCTGGCTAGATACAGAGAAAGGATTTTAATAGAAGATGAAACTTTATTAGACAAAGGAACTAAAGCTAAATGTGTTCATTGAGCGTGTAAAAAATCAAGAAGCATTTCTATCAGCTTTTGTCCACTCCCAAGGATCATTCTGATAAATCACAATGTTCCAGTTAATGTCCAGGTTTGGTTGTCTGGGAGGCAGACTTCTGGCACTTGGACTGAAGTGTACTCAGGGGGAAAACAGAGTCTCACAATTATGGGCAGTGATGTGTGTGTGAAAGGAGAGTAGAAATCACGCTTGTTTTCTGTTCTATTCTTTCACATAATGAAGATCACACCGTGTGGAAACTGCACTTTATTTTAGGCATGTAAGGATGTCACAAAGAAGGTGATCTGCCTTTAAACTTTCTTGCTTCTTCTGATGAGTGTTACTCCACCAACAGTTATAGTCTGTAGAAGACAAATATGCATCACTTGTTTTTAATTTAGACTTTAGGAAATCTAATTTTAGTTAAGTGGTTGGAAGTTTCTGTAATTTATGTTTAAATCCATCTTATTCCACAAGCAAATACATTTACAGCACCTGCCTATAAATATGTGTATAACATTCATACCAAGGAAAGTATTTTTACAGAACCAGCTCTGGAGACTGAAAATCTAAATAAAAATGTCACCATCAACTACATTTTTTCACTCTGTTTTAAGAGGTATTGTAGATGATACTTCCTGTAAAAGAAATCCACTGTCCCAAATAGCAATGGGTTCTTTTGCCTGGTTTTGTGCTTCCTTAATGTTAGAAAAGTAGTTGGAGGTACTCAAAATGATCTTAAGGAATTGTACGTCCAAAACATAGGACTTTAGTGCACTTAGCTGTAGTAGTTCTTGTAGCAGTCTTTACCCAAGTGGGTGCTTCTGAGAAGCCAAATGAGCTTAACTACAGAGAAAAGCTCTTTGTCATTACCGAACAGTTTAGAACTAACCAAAGAACTTTGAAGAATTATAGGTGGAATGAGTGTATTGTACATTTTCAGGTTTGACTCAGCCTTTACTTTCTTTTCAGCAGGAATGCTGTGGAAAGGTAAGGGTGGAAACGCTGCTGTAGTAATTTAGAGGAATTTATGAGGAGTCTTTCTGCACCATGCTCAGCCCTTCACGCTAGAATTGGCCCCAGGGTGGTGATTAATAAAAAGATTTGTTGAGCAGCTTGCATTAAATATATGAGCAGTGTTGAAAGAGGAGTCATCTAAGGCAGTTGGTTTTAGTAAGAAACAGGAATAATAAAGATACTACTAGTATTTTCCACTAACTGTGGTTAGTCTGAAATACTGCATCTGAATTCTGTATCTGCAGATTGAAGCACCTGTAAGGAATTCTGCAAGTAATGTGGTAGTTTTGGGGCCAGGATTTGTTTAAGGTATTGAGCTTACACTAAAAAACTAATCAACACAGAACACGTTTCCCTTCAGCATTTTTCTTAATATGCCATTATTTTCTAACACTTACCTCCACCATTTCATTTCCTTTAATTTCTTGCTCATGAGAGAATTTGTCTGATTTGCACACGAGCTTCCCATTTACCATGTTCACAGTGCACTGTTGAAGCAGATTTAAAAATTGTAGAACATTTAGAGTTTGGAACTCGATTAGAATACACAGATGACTATAGAAAATAAATGATGTCAGTGTTTCATTATCACATCTGCAAAGCTCAACTGCAGACCACAGCATTTGAACAGGAGTTTTAGAAGAAACACGTCTGTTGCAATGATAGAATTGGTACTGACAGAAATGTGTGCTAACAGAAATGGTACCAGCAAGTTTCACTCAGACACAGAAACTGAAGTATAAGGATGAACAAATTGGCGCAGCCATTCCTGAAATGCAGTACCTTTAGTTTTTTGCCATCCATGGTAGTAATATCAGCCTCTTTTCCAAGTGTAAATGAGTTAGTTACAGATTGCTTGGGTGTCTTTGATGTCACAACAAAGTCCTCTCCTTTTTGTTGTATTTCAATAACAGGCTTAACGTCTTTGGCGAGTTTGATAAGATCATCCGGCAGTGCTGTAAGAAAGGAAAAAAAGGACTTTTTCTGTTATGAAGAAGTGTGTTAATGTGAAATAGCAAATTCTTTTCTCCAAAGAGAAAAGAAATAGAAAGTGATGTCCAGATTAAAAGGCAAATCCTGCTTTGAATTCCTCGCTTCTCTGGGGGCGTGTTGTTCCTTTCCATCTAGTCCGTGTAGCTTTTGATACTGTATTTGTTACTCTTGTGTCAGAATGTGCATCCTTTCATTCAGTTGTGGTTTGCCATGTGATGGTGTTTCTCCATGACAAAAACTTGTTTCCCTCACCTCTTCCCAGAGGGACTGGAGGTGCTGGTGTCTAGCTAGTCAGAGCTGCAGCAGTGCACGTAGCCTCAAACTACTGTATCGGGGTGTCTCTGGCATGTTGTGAGAGTATCACCCTTAGCAAGAGAGGGACTGGTTCAGGAATCGTACTGTCGGAGTACGTTTGTCAACTGTAACTGCATCTTATTCTACTGAATAGCTCTTACATACTCTTAAAACCCCTTAAACTCTTAAAAATACTCTTAAAAACTCATAAAATGTGAGTGTTTTATCAAGATTATCAAGAGGATAAGTGCATTTGTATTAACGTAGGCACCTACAAAATCATAACCACCAAGTCTGTTCCTTACAGATCACTACACACCAGTCACATACATTAATCACTCGTGCATCTGCATGTTGTCGATAGTTTGTTTCTAGTTAAATGTATTTCTAAAGCTATGTGTTAATCAAAACAAGTTGATTTTTGTTACGCCTCTTCTTTCATGAGGGACTCATGTAATGTTGAGAAAGGGATTTGGGGGTTATCTGTAACCTTTCTACACTGATTTGTACAATATTCAGTTTCTTTTCATTTCCGAATTAGGCCCAACAGCCTCACCTGGCAGGGGGTAGTTTGTCATCCAAACAAAAGGAAGAAAACATAGAAATACAGTGATGGCAGATGTCATGCAAAGTGACAGTCTGAGCAAAGGGTTTCAGAAGTAACCAGACACTTACCAAGAGCTTTCAGAAACTCTTCAGAGTTCTCTTGAGCGTAGACCTGCCAGGTTCCACTGAATGCCATTGTGGATGTATGACACAGCTTGGGGTGGTGGTGCTGGCGGGAAAGTGAGGGCTCTCCCTGGTCATCCAGTTGCTATTTATGGAAAGGGGTCACAAGCCCAAACTGTGAGATGACTGGTGAATTATTAACTGTAGAGGAACAATTATTAATCATTTATTTGTTCCTAATGATCATAACCTCTCGTTCATGACCAGCTGGCTTGGGATGGTTTGTTTATTGTGGGTTACTGAACCCGGGTGTTCATAATTGTTGTAAAGTGTTGCATAGATTAATTTGTTTTCGTTCTGTTCACAACTTCAATGGTTAGTACATTTCTGTGGTGTGGATAGAATGCCTCAGATAAAATGGCATCATTTGCAATGGATGTAAGGTAATTACTGTCTTAAGTAGGAGCTTCCTAATTATCACAATGTTCTCTACTATGGGCACTTGAACCTTAAATGGTGGGAATAAAATCCACAGCTATTCCTTCCAGGATTGTGGGCCTGCAATTGCTTGAGGATCGGGAAAATGGTGTTGGAGTGGAACACTCAGTTACGAGTTTATCCAGCAGGTGTCAGTGATGCACATCTAAATCTGGTTTAATTCAGTTTATTATTACTTGTTTTAGTACTCACTGCATACATAGAGGATTAAAGGTAAAATAAAACATGGAACATTGCTTGGAGGCTGAGCTGAGAGAAGTAAATGGGATGTATTATTTTTCTTCTCACCAATTGCACCAAGAATTCCTCACTCACTGTAGCTGTTGAGTGATATTCCTCGCTGTCTGTGCAAGCATGACTGTTGATTTTGGAAGACATTCATTAGATTTTGTGCCTTGCACTTATATTGCTTAATTCAAATAGAGTCTGTATCCCAGAGGTAGGTGACCTGTCGAAGTTAATTTTTATTACTCCACACCGGTCAGCAGTTCTTCTATTTAAATAGAAAACTAATGCTGAACTTTTTCTTACAAATTCACAACAACTTTTTGGGTTTTTAGTATGTAATTTAAAAAAAACTTCACACACAAAGAGCCAATTCTGTAATTACATTTCCATATGGTAATCCCCGAGTAGCAAGAATGAAGTGATGATAATGGACAAAGCCATATTTTTTGGCGGGTGGGGGCGTGTGGGTCTTAGAAGTGCGTGTTTCTGTTGGAGTTACTCTAGGTCACAGTTCACCTGGTTTACCAGAGTGATGTTACTGACAGAAGGGCCTGCTTTTCTTATTCACTCTTAAGGTAAATCTATGCAATTAGCTAAGCTCTCACTTTTATTACATTTAATAATTATATACATTTAATTTAATCTAAAGTAATGTCTGAAATGTAACTGCCTTTGGTCAAAGGATTTGTAGCCCTGTAGAGGACTGCTGGGCTCATTTACATTGATACTGGAACAGCAGCATCTCTCAAATAACCAGGAAAAATACTGCTATTGTGAGGACAGTTTATACTAGTTTGTGGAGCAAGGTAAGGTGCTGTTTTGCTGGATCAATGTGCTTAGCTGGATGGCTGTATCAGGAATGCAATCCCTTTTTTATCACTCACTGACAGGGTTTTACTGGTGCAGGCTGGGAGTGTAGCTGTGGCTTCAGAGCAGTTGAGAGGCCACGCTTTATTCTACATCCAGAATAATCTAATGTAAGAGTGTATATATGGAAGCTGAATTTACTCCTCTGTAAAAACCAAACGTGTTCTTCTTGTGGGGCTTAAGTTTGTAAAGGAGCATGCTTTAAGGCCCGGATTCAGCAGCGCACTTGAGAAAACTCCTTACTTCCCATACACACACGGGCCAACTGATTTCAGGATGGATGTACTGGACAACAGTGCTGAGATGTCACCAAGGGTATAGGTTTAATAACACGTACACACAAGCATTTGTCAGCTACAAGGTAATCAGTCACACATATTGATTTAATACAAAAAGCCTCCACTGAACACCTCATTCTCATATGTGAACCCTCTGGTACTGCCCAAACGGGTTTACTAGGAAAGAGTTTCTCTGTAAGGTGAGCATCCATGTGTACACACACGTGTGCGCACTCACACACATGTGAGAATTGTTCTCTAACAACTACCAAAATACTATTACTAAAATAGAGAAATGAGCCTGAATTTTAGGGCAGAGACACTGAAAGGAATCCGAAGGAGTTAAATTCCTTTTAAATGCATAATTGACTAATTCATTTAGGCTTTTTCGTGACAATCCCACCTGTGATTTCCTTTTCTTCCATCCCTATTGGTATCTCTCCATGCTTATAAACACTGATAGTAACCTGCCCTGTTTCAGAACCATACTTATTCTTGACGTAGATGCTGTATTTTCCTGTGTCTTCATTGCAGACTTTCTCGATGGTAATTGTGACAACTGCCCCCTTCACATCCATTTTGTAGCGATCTTTGAAGACAATCACTTTCTCGTTTTTGAACCAAGTGATTTCTGGGTAAGGATCTCCAGATACACAGCAAGTTAAACACAGGGTCTGTTGTAAAAACAGATAGCAGAAATAGATGATGAAGATATAAATGAGTGAGGAAATTCCGTTGATGAGAAATTAAGAAAAATAAAAATCAAGTCTCTTGGATTTTCAGTAGGTGAGATTCCGGGACTGTCCACTCCTTTTCCTGATATCCTCCAGTGTAACCAGGATTAACCTGGTTGAATTCCCTGGGTCTGACTCATATTTGTGCTATTGTCCTTTTATAGCTTTCTTACACTGTGCAGTGACACTTAGCTGTGCAGTGACACTTAGGCACATGGTGAATTTGCAGTTACTTGACAGGATTTTTATTCTGCCTGTGTACCAGTAAAGGGGAATGTAACTCAGAATTGTCAGCGGCAAGTTGGTATGTGATGGATGGGAAAATCAGGTCCAGCATTTAAAAGGCCTTAGTCTAATTCTATGGAATGGGATGACAACAGAAAGGATCTGGCAGTGAAACAGACCTAGGAAGCAGTGACACCCAGAATCTGTGAGAAGGAGGTTCTGTGCCACAAAGAGCACCTGTCTGTGCAGAAGCACGTGCGTGTCTGGAAGCACCATTGGCAACACAGGCGCTGACCCAAGTATTGTGGAGGTACCGCTCCCCACTGCCAGCAGCTGCTGGGAGCACACAGGAGGGGAAAACAAGTAGTTCTCTCCTGTCAGTTATTCTTCCATGCCTGTGCAGGGGCCAATTATATGAACAGTTACCCAACATTACCTTGTCCTCCATGATAGTGGCAACATCTGGCAGACCTTGAACAACTCTGGCACGACCTGGGAATGAACAAATATGACCTTTTAGTTCTACTTGTCAGCATACCCCTTGGCTTTGCTTCACAGGAGAAAGGAAATTAATTTACTTACACTTTTCTGCTACTGCTGCTTCCCTGAAAGTGAGAGATAAAATTGTAGGGGTTTTATTTATTAGACATTGTATTCTCAATACAAAATATGACACTCAAAATAGATTTAGCTGTGAAAATATTTAGGGAGGAACTTACTTTAGCCTTTTGTGCTCAGCCAGGGCGTCGTCAAAGGCTGCAAGGAATGAAAGATTATAGGGAAAGTTGCCATTTGTTTCATCTGACTTAGTGGATTTAATATAATGCGTGACTGTTGGAATTACAGGTATTTGTGCACACAGGTATGTGTAATTATCATCTAGACAGTATTTCTATCTGCCCTAAAGAATTATGACTCTATTTATATACTACTGAAATAAGTGGGATCAGGTACTCCCTTTCCAAAGAGAAGTTCAGACGAGGAAAAACCCCAACTTTGAGCAGTTTGGAGACACCTTTATAAGCCTGAAGCCACACACTCTTTTCCAAGATGCCACCCATGAGCTGTGGGTGGAATTGGACACATCCTGGCCTGTGGAGGAATTGGACGCATCCAGGAGCAGCTGCTCCCCTGCTCATCCTATCCCCAGGAATGCCTCACGCTATGGCTTCTGCTCCTTCCTGCTGCACGCTTCTCCTTTCCCTGTGCTTCCTCTGACTTCTGGGGGCACTTCACTGTCCTTAACCCGGTTTCAGAGCGTGCTGGTGTGGAGCTCCGGCTCCAGCTCACATACGGAGCTGCCCGTGATTTGAAGGGATCTTGGCAGGCAGCGCCGGTGAACTCATTCCTGTGGCAGAGTTCTTTGACTCGCCTTACCTTGTCCAGACAAGTCAGTTGACAGTTTGTGAGATTTGTTCCCGTCAAATAACTCCAGGGTGTATTTTCCCTTATCTGCATCTGTAGGGTTCAGTATGTGAAGCCAGACCTGATTCATTGTGCTCCCAGCTTTCAGCCTGTCACGGCTTTCCAGTTGTTTCTCCCTGGGTAAACAAGTGATATCATTTCAGTAGTACTGGGCAGAGCTGTATGAATTAGAGCACTAACTGCATTTAGAGCTATTCTGGTTAGAGTAAGAGTGTGAGTCAGGATCTCGGGGTTAATTTCGTGGAGAGTTACATGCTCAGTCACCTTTGAAAACCTCCTGGGGCACCTAGCTCTGCTTTTAGGCACTTTGCCAAAGCTCTACAAACTCTACAAAAGACCTCTTAGTTCTGATTTAGGAGATTAAATAGGATTAAACATTGAGTATTCGTAAGCGTTTAAGCCCTTAAATGTTACTAAAAATTGGCCTCCTTATATACATGTGTAGGTGGTATCTAATAAAACACCACTTCTCTATGAAGACATCAGGAGGCTAAATTAGGGAGTGTTTGGAAAGAGTTTTATAATGTTTGGGAATATTAGTTATTCAGAGTGGGAGAACAGAGTGGTTTTGGAAAGTGCAAAGTAGTAGAAATAAAGAATTTGAAACAAACCAACTCCTTTTCCAGTCTGTACCCAAAGTGGCTGTAAGCGAGCAGTACCTTCAAAACATCATTATTACTCTAGGAAAGATGATCACTTATAAATATTTCTGCAGTGCTAAGATAAAAATAACATGACTGCTTAGTTTGGAATTCCCAGATGTGTTTCAGGATGCAGAGCAAATTGTGATTTTCAGCCCTTGCTCTGACAGATCTACCACTGCCTTAAGCTATGGCTCAGGCGCAATGTGTTTAATTTTGATGATAAACAGTTACAAGCAGCAGCATGGCAGAAGCCTTGTGAATATATCTGGGGACTTACTTGTGATACCAGGTTGTTTTCATGTAGTCTGTGTAGTACTTCACATTTGTGTAGATTTTGATGCCTTCTGCAGTAGGCTGAATCTTGAGAGGTGTAGCAGAAAGAGCTAGAAGTGTAATTGCAAGACTGTAATTGAGGAGGATGCCGAAGAATGCACAATTTTACATGTTAGGCAAGAAAAATCCCAAGCAACCTGTTAACATTTCTCTCTGGAGAATGTGGCTAGCTGAAGGTAGGATGGTAGTCTACCTCTTGGAGACCCTGGATCTTTTAGCAGCGTCCCTTCTAGAGATTTGGGTCTGGAACACACATCTTGTAGATGGAAATAGTACAACTTGGCCAAATTCACATCACAAGAGATGTGGCAAGGAGCAGGCTGCAGCACGTAAAGCTCACAGAATTAATCTGTAAGTGCAGAGGGGTTTATGTCCCTGGGTTTATTTACTGACCACCCTCCTTGATGGTTCAAAGGTGCTTCTAACACTAGAGCAATGGGAATTGGGTGGTGGTGTACCCGATCCAAACCCAGGGACAGCTCCTGAGCAGTCAGCTCTGACGGTGACACCCCACCTTTTCCCTTTCCACTATTACTGAGGCAGCTGGTGAGCAAGTGACATACCACTGATCCTGCACAGCTCCTTGAGAAGGTCTTCAAATGCTGCAAAGACATGAAGATTTAAGTGTCTACAAGTACAGTTTTTAGCAGATCTTGATCTACCAACTTAATTTAATTATGTTTAGGATGTATTACATCTAGTAGTTACTTGCCTTTTCTGTGGCAAAACTTACTAGGAATGGAGCTTTTCCCACAGACTCATTTATTTTTAGATGCTGGGCATTTCTTACTGAATTTAGATGCTTTTCTCTTTCTTCCCACTCAACAGACTGCCTTGCAGAAAGCAGATTTATGTATTGGGTTCAAGTGACAGATTCAAGGGTAAGAAGCAGGGTAAGATTTAGTCTTGGAAAGCAGAATCTTCTGATTGATGCCGAGTTGAAGTGACTACAACATTACTGACTGGGGTGCTTGGCAGAATGTATAACACAGTCATAGTCTGGTAAATGCCAACGTGTGTAAATGCCATTAGGGTGTCAGAACTGCCTAGTTATGTTTCAATTTCCAGAGCAGATCCAGCACACTGAGAAGTGCAGCAGGAATCTGCAGTAACGTGGTTGTTCGTCCACTGGATGTTGTCTCTAGCAACTATTCTGCTGTTGGAACTCAGCCCAGAATTTCTTTGACTTGTGGGGGATGTTGAGTGGAAGTTTGTGCTCCTGGTGCTTTGGAGGAGTGGCTGAACTTCCAGGAGGGAAAAGCTCTCTGTGGATTATCAAATGAAGTACAGTATGGGCAGATGCAAAAACCCTCTGAGGTCACATACAAAGGAAGCTGTTGTTCTGTTCACTGGGCTCTGTATAACTTCCAGAATAAGAGGCTGGTTTACACAGTGCATTTTATGACTCCAGTCACAAGTGAAATACTTGTGATTTTTAAAATGTTCAGCACACACACACATAGATAGATAGAGATATGCTATAGTAGATCAGGAAACTTTAAATTTCACCAGTAACTTTTAAGGCAGGTTTTCACCCCTGTAACAGCATGTAGGTACTATGGTAAGTAACAGTGTGGTAGAAAGCTACGAAATTTGGTTTTAAATCACAGCTGAATCCCAGGCAGGGTGTGAATGTGCATTATTGCCTGGTACAAGGTTCTCTTACCTCCTTTTGTGAGATCAAGTTGGGTGTAGTCCTCTCCTCGGTTATCTGAAACAACTGCTTTGTATTGGCCCTCATCTGCTTTGGTTATCTAGCAAATACATATGTGCATATGGCATATTTATTAAAACAAAACAAACCAAACTCCACCCCCCCAAAAAAAACCCCAAACAACCAAACACCAAAACACCCCCAAAACCAAAACCCCCCAAAACCCCAAACCAAACCCACACCCAAAACCCCACCAGAAATTTCACGTATCGTTGAAATAGGACAGGATTTGGAAAAGGGGGGGAGGCTGAGATTTTCTTTTTCCCTCCGAATGAATTTGGCTGGACTGGTCAGAAATGAGGGCAAAAAAAGGCAATTTGCCCCAGAACCACTTTGGAGGGCTGGAGAGGGCTCTGGTTCATTACAAACCAAGATGCTGTCAGTTAAGGGGAGTCGGTGTCTCCACTTGTGCCCTAGGTTGCTGTGCAGCACCCCTGGGTGCCCGCGGTGATGTGAGGTATGTCTGGGATTGGTGATGCTGAATTTGCCTCGTGTGGCTTTGCCAATGCTCTTGGCTTCCAGCCTGCAGTGACCTGCTGGCTCTCAGACCATGTGAGCAGAGATTCCCCTTCACATACATTAAGCTACTTGTTTCCTATAGGTGATGTGGCTGTTTAAAATCAAGATGAAAAATCAAACCCAAACAAGATTCACATTGAGCCACGCAGAGATTGCACTAAAACTGACTGCACCCTCCAGCTCCTTTCCTCAGCTATGTCTTCTCTGGAGCAGAGTTAAGATTAGAACCTGTTAAAAACATCTTATTTCCAATTCAGATCTATCTGACTATAATTTAAAATGGTTTATTCTTTTGTGCTTTTCTCAGCATTTGCTCAGTTTCTTTCATGTAGCGGGCACTACCCAAACCACACATGGAATACGTATTTTTCGCATTCTCATGTGATCACCAAAGCCTCTCAGTTGTTTTGTGGTTTTTACCTTTTTAATACAAAGTGTTCCTATCCCAGTCTGCGGATCAAACGTGCCACCTGCCCGTGCTTTCTTATTGAAGAACCACTGGAAGCTGGTGTCCTTGCTCAGGTTTGCTGCCTGTTTGAAGTCAACATTTACAAGTCAGCGTCCCAAACACATTTTATTTCTGCCTGCCTGGATCTCCTTCTGATATGGAACATTACTCGCATTAGAGGATTGCTCCAGAATCTTAGAAACTTCCTTCTCTATTAACATTTCTGTCCAAGATTTTCTCTCTCAACTTTCATTTGTCTGCAGATCAGCATTTGGATGGGCACTGTTCATACCCTGCCCTTAAAATTCACATCTCAAATTTAACGTTAAAGCAGTTAGTCTGCAGTACCTTGCACGTCAGGAGTACTTCGCAGCTCTCGGTAACCTTCCATTTCAAGTCCTCGATGAAATGCGGGCCTGTAAAAGAAAGGCGATGTCTTTCCAGTGGATTTCGCCGCTCCCCAGGGTTGCCTGTGGAGATGCTCCCATCTAGCGGTGGGTGCCCGCGGTGCCGTGTGTCTGAAACGCTTCACACAGCGGAGTGAATGCAGCGCCCACCGCAGTTAGAACATGTAAGTATTGCTGGGGTTTAATGTCCTCAGGTAGCGCATCTTTGTTGGGGAATCCTGTCTCACATTGTAGTTAACGGTGCTGCCTAAGCAGTCCTTTTGACTCTGCATCAGGTCAGTGTAGAAGTTGATAGGCATTTCCCAGGGGAATCCCAACAGAATAGAAAAGCCATCTACTTTCTGTTTTTCTTCCCGATTCTGGGGGACAGATTACTTTATATACACTTTCATCTTACACTAAACATCTCTGGAGACAGGAAACTGGACCTATAGTCTGGTATCACAGTTGTTATTAAGTGAATATTTTTATCCCTGCTGGAAGGGGATCACCTTTCCAATTGTAGGATTTTTTTCTCTGAACTGTTTTATAAACTGCCTTATTCATGGATATAAGATGGGGGATAAAATGGAAGTGGAATGTATTCTAGAGAATCCTGTTTTTTACAAGGCAAATGAGTGGACCTGAATTCCATGGTATATATTCACACTGGACAGTTTCCAGAGTTCAAAAATGATCAGTCTTGCAGCACTGCTGGGGAAGCTCTATACTGAGGATTGTGGCTCACATGGTTTAAATACATCATTTTGATTTTTAAGATCTGGGCAGAGTATTTTAAGATAAGGAATCTTATCCTAATGTGTTAATCAGCTTAAATAATACACTTCAAAAAAGATGACAAAGTATTTGAAGCTCTCAGTGGAGTTGCTCAGGTTCTGCTAACCTACAGCTCATCTTACCCTGCTTTTTCTTCCATTGTCGTCGTTTTGCATCAGCCTCCTCTGCAACTTTAGCAAAACCTGTGAGAACAGCAGTGGTCAGAGTTAACAACTCCCGCTATTTCTCAGTGTAACACTTCAGAAACTTAATGATCATGAAAAGTATTATCCTGAGAGCTGTGATATTTGGCCGTAGGGCATCTCCAGTGCATGAGCTGCCCCTGGTCCCCACTGAGAACCCCTGCATTTAGCACGTGAAGCATGAGTTTTGGCCATACAGAAAGGTAGGCTAGAAACCCTGAAATCAAAATGCTTAAAAAGAAACACAGAAGGCACAGAGAGCACAGAATTTACCTCTGCTTTAGACAATCTCTCCTTCCTTCATTGTCAGTAAAGGAAAATGGGCACTTTTGGAGCACAATTCATCAAACTTATTTTACATCCTGAACTTAGCATATGCTGAATCCCTCTAAAACTGCCACTTGCTCTCCAGCAGCTGTAAAGGGAGCCAAGTAGATTTGACATTTTATAGACACTTTCCATTCAGAAAGTTTGGAAGCTTTAGAAGGTCACTTGAAAGCAAACTGTTTGCAAGAACTGAAAATAGAGATAGACACTTTATGGGGAAGTATCTGAATGAGAATCTTGTTACTTGCTATTTTTAATGAATTTAAGAAAGGCTCTCTGCACTAGGATATAGAAGGACCCTGTCTGCTTTGTGTTCGGCTTGCTTTGGTGCTTGGACTCCTCCTTGAGTACAGTGGATGCTGGTTTCTTCATTGCATTCAGTTTAATGCAGTTAAGCAGCTGCTAAATACACTGAATAGTCAACCTGTGTCCTGTGATAAATGCGTACAGGTAATAACATATCATAGAGTTTACTGCCAAGGTATGGTTTGCCATAGCAAGATAATATGTAAAACATTTGGAAAAATAACTGAGCATTCCACTGGATGTTTTGCTTTAACAGACCATTTTTATCATCAAGGACCCTGTTTATAAGACCAAACGCTTCAATTTCTGTTAAAGAGAAATTCAGATAATTTCTTACATGATTCCTGGGCTTCAAATGTGTGCTAAAATAAATACTTGGTCTCCCCATTTATAACCATTATAACAGTCGGAAATACTTCAGCGCCTTAAGTGCCTAGAAAAGTTTCCACTGAGCATGGCAGGTTATATTTGATCCTGAATTTCCACTTACATTCATCCACAAGAGCAAGGGTGAATTGATTTTTAGCTTTTCCATCTTGCAGCTGGGCTGTGTACATCCCTTTATCATCATCACAGAAGTTCTGGATTATCAGTTCTACGAGACCTTTCTCTTTGACAAAGTTGATTTTATGTGTCTGTGTAAAACAAAGGAAATAGGAGAAACTGAATAGCTTTTCCACAGCAGAACTGTTCCAAGGTCAGATCCTGACACAGCATTTTCTTCAACACTCAGACACTACAATCCTTTTGTATGCATATCCTTATGTATACATATCCTCATCTTAGAGGAGTGGTGGAGCCAATGCCCTCTGATGTTCTCTGTTCTGAGGTTCATCTCCTCTTTGGTCATGTGGAGGGGTAGAGTACAATTGCTTACAGCAGAACTTTTCTCTGGGAGAAAGTTTCTGTTAAAACCACATGACACAATATGTTCTTCCATGCTGGATACTCCAGACTTCTCAGCTTACCAGAGTCTGCATGATTTTTAGTATAACGGAAGTATTGCCCTCAGTTACATGTCTGTGGCATTTAATTGCATATTTGGGCAATGATGAGTAATATTGCCACCCTTTGACATTGTGCAAGCACTGTTGAACCCTTTATGCATACACCCTGAAACCTGCCACATGCTTGAGCACAAATACCAGGGCCTTGCCTTACCATAAAGCCTCACTGCCTTGTTTGCTTTCAGCAAATATTATCATTACAAAGAGCTCGACAAATACCTTGATTGTGCATAACCATGTCGGCTCTCCAGTGCAGAAAAGACAGTTCCTAGAATAGATAAAGCCTTCAATAAACTTGCTCCCTGTTGCTTTAAAAACCCCAAAGTGGCACTAACAGCTCTGAAATCCTCTGGCCTTGTCCCATCCCTTTGTTACATCTGCTCTGTTTGTTGTCTTGGCAATGCTCCACCGTGTTTAACCACAGGCGAATGATTTATACTGCTCTTCATTCTCAACTGTTCTCCCCTCTGGTTCTGTCATTCCAAATGCTTTTTAAATGTTACAATATTAACTTGATATGGGAAAACAAGGGAGGGGCTCGGGCAATTTTTAAAATGTACTGGAAGGTTGGGGTGCACTGTTACACATGAGGAGTGTTATTTCCAGGGCCTCAGACTGCCAAATAAATCACTTTTGTCTGCTCTTGGAGCTCAGGAGGTTTATCCGTGTTCAGTTCAAGCAGACAGGGTGGAAGCTTGCAGCTTTGCTTGGTAAAGCAGAAGAAAAATATTCGGCCTCATTATGAGAGATGGTGTTTCTTTAGCACCCGCTGAAATGAGATGAGTTTGTTCATCCAAGACAAGGCTCTGAGCAGCACGGGTGCATTTGTGGTGTCAGATGAATTACACATGGCTGAGGTTTGTTGTCAGAAAATTCCCTTAGAAAAGGGCAGTGTCTGCTGTGGCAGCATTGCCAGAGGCAGCCTCTAGGGAGGGGGTGGATACCAGGGAAGCAGTGTAAGGAGGGATGTTCTCTGAGTGTTACCGCCAAAGGTTTTGCTGGCCTTAGCATTGAGGAATACTGCACTAACAGCAGTTAGTCAGTGTTGCAGCCTTGCTTGATGCTAGGACTAGGCAGCTAGAATCAGACTCTTGGCTTTCTGTTTATGCACAGTGGCAAACCAAGCTCCCCCAAAGCCACACATTAAAGCATCTGATAGGAGTTCAGAGAACTGGGAATGTACCCGTTTGCTCTACCTCCCTGTTCAGCAGGGGGGGAGTCAGCCAGAACTATGGACAATCGGAACACACCGGAGTACTTTTGAGCTCCTTGTCATTGAAGATTAAATGCAGCTCTGCATTTGGCGACAGCTTTTCAACCTCCAGCCACAGCCGCACTTCTCCTTTCTCCAGAACATCGATGTTCCATCCAGATATCAGCTTGATCACTGGAAAACAGAGAGAACCATGGAGGAGAATTCACAGGCAAAGCACAGGATTTGGCTCAGCCAGGGTCACGCCAGGGTTTCCCTGTCAGCCCGTCCGTATGGGAGCGGCTTCTTCCTGGTTCAACTTACGTGGGTTCCTGATTTCATGGCTGCGTTTCAACAACTTGTCCAGATCTGAAATGCAAAGTATAACAAGATTAGTACAACCAGGCCAAACCAAATGCATTGTATCAATTTAATGTAATTTGCTCATTAGCTTTATTTATGTCAAGAAGAAGGTAAGTACAAAACATTCAGTAGCGGGGAAGACTAGAAAAGGTTCTGAAAGATTCTTAGTTATGTCTGAGTAAAATGTTGGTTGTATCAATTCAGAAAGCACAGAAGTTTTAAATCGCTGTGATAGTGTATCTGTGTGTGAAATCTGAACTGTGATGGAAAAACAACCTTCCAGCAGCATGGAATCTTTCTCAGGGGACTGTAAAAGAAACTGCCCTTGAGCCTTCAAGGAATGAGAAACATCTTTCTAATGATGCCACTATCACTAAGTGATGTCAGTCACTTACTATTCCTCTACAAGAAACTTTCCTCTCGACATCTAATATTAGAAAATTATGGCTCATCAGATTTTTGCTCTTGTCATTTATTAGTTTTTACCTTCTTTCGTTAAAGTGCAGCTGGCCGAGATATCATCATCCACATCCGTGACCTCCACGGAATACACGCCCAGATCCTTTTCTGATGGCTCTTTCAGTATAAGCTTAGATCTTTGGAATAAAAATAATAACAATAAAAATTACAATTTCCTCAGAAATCATTCTGTGACAGAATGCAACACATTTGGTACACCCGGAACACTGAAGGTAGTGCTTGTTGTCGTTTGTATATGACACTGAGGAGCAAGGCAAGCCCGTCAGCAACATGATGGCTGATGCTTCCCTTCTGTGACCTGGAGATTGCGCTGAATGCCCCATTTCATGGACACCAGAGTTGAGATCAGGGTCAGAGATATGCAGTTTAATAGTGTTTATGTATTTTGGCTGAACACTGGGAGGAGAGAGAACCATTTGGCTTCTCCTTTTTCTCAGTGTTAGTATGTTCTTTGCAGTTAGTTTTCTTAGGATATGTTATATACTCACTTATTGCCTTTCTCTTCCATCCGAACCCTGTCAGCATCTGGTGGTCCTTCATAGTCCTTTGTCCAGACAAATTCAGAGGAGTCATTCTTTTCAGGAGCTTCAAATGCCATATAAATGAAACCCTCCTCGTCAACTCCAAGTTCAATTTCATTTGTGCCTGTATAAGCAAAAAACCCACAAGACATTCCTTAGCAAAAAAGATCAGGGCTTAGCTTCTGGTCATTTAACTAGCGCATACAGCTAGGATGGATTTATATGAGCAGTTTGATTTGCTAGTCTTCATTTTGTCTGAGGTTCATTCTTGCTATGAAACATGAAGCTGATGTTTCATAAAGCAGGTTTTTACTGGAGTCATCGTAGTATTTACAGACTTGCACAATCTCACCACTTTTAGTTTTATACCAGGTTTGGTTTTAGCCACCACAGGATCTGAGGGGAGTGAAGGGGGTCCAATTCCAGCTTTGTTCTGTGCTCTTACTCGGAAAATGTAGCATTTCCCTGTCTCCAGATCTGAAACCTGCAGGAAACAATGATGGGAATTATCATAAGACTAAATGAGAAATTACGTGTAGGTACTAAGCAAATGTACAGACCTTCATATGGGTGGTGGCTGTGGGCTGCTTATTCAGTTGTTTCCAGTCCTCTGACCCTGCTTCACACATGTCCACATAGTAGCCCGTGACTGGAGAGGCTCCTGTGTACAGTGGAGCCTCCCAACGGAGCTGCAGGGATGTGTCTCTTACTTCAAAGCACCGCACATCATAAGGGGGCCCTGTTCAAAGAAAGGCAGGCTGTCAAATGGTGACATTAGAAATGCAACCGGCTGCGTTTTGTTTGAGTTTGAGATCAGAAAGCAGAGGTTTATGGTAGCAAGAGAGTAGTGGTTCCATAGGAGATGCTTTCTGTGCAGAAATAATAGCCTGTGTCTGAATCCAAACTTCCCTGGAAGTGTCAGTGCTTTCTGTGCTGGGAGCACCCTCATACAGACCTGTAGTTCTCAGAAGTCCCTTGGATTCACAGGAGGGTGAGGACGTAACTAGTACACCCCGTAATAATTTTCTCTCTGTTTTTGCAGGAGAGGTACCTGGTTCTCGCATGGTCCATTCCTCACATTTGAACACGTCGCTGGGTTCAGATACTTCCCCAACACCAGCCATGTTCACAGCAGAGGCACGGAATTGGTACAGGTGACCTTCCTCAAGGTTGCTCACCTTTGGGTTCAGAAGTACAAACACATTCTTAGCACATCCCTGCGTGGTTGTCGTCTCGTGAGGGGAGGAGGAGAGCTCTAGACTAGAGGAACTAGAGGAAAACCTCCTCAACCCTCGTTACAGCTCCATTTCCCACTGTGCTTAAAGAAGGACGCTGTTATATCTTAAGTGAATACCGTGTAAACTCGTTGAGGAATGGGCTGAATGTTGACTTCATGCCAGTCCAGTTCAGCCGTATCATGCTGATCTAGGAAATAACCCAGGATCTTTGCTCCTCCCTTACGCTTTGGGGGCTTCCAGGCGATGGTCATGTTGGTCTTCCCGCAGTGCAGGAGAACAAACCCGCGTGGTGCTGATGGACAAGCTGCACAGCAAAGGGAGAGAGAGGACAGGCTGTTCAGTGCAGGTTTGGGATCTAGGGATTGGGAAAAGAGGTGCAGGTTTGGGATGAACTGGGCTGAGGACATCTCTGCTTACTCCAGATGCGATTCTGTTTGTGTTAAGGTCCCCTAATACTACTTTTGCAGTGTAAAAGTATTTGAAAATGACCAGATTCGTATTGGAAGTCACAGCAAAAGTCACAGATGTGTCTCAGGATGTTCCTTGCATGTCGCTTTATGGTTTGTCTGGCAGAAAACAGGAAGCACAGGGTCGATAAAATGGAGAAGATAGAGGGTTAGATGCTGGCTAATGTGTTTGGCTGGGTTTGGTAACTGCCCCGGAGGAATTCACTGTGCTGGTTTCAGATACCAGCACAATTGAGCACTTACTGTGGTCACTTGTACCAGTGCCAAATCCTGAGAACGTAACACGCTGCTAAGCCAAACGGTGCTTAACTGCCCACCCTTGGTGAGTGCCATCCATGGCAGAAGCTGCAGGTTGCAAGAAACTCAGTTCCCTGTTGCTTCACTTACCTGCTCAGCATTACCATTCTGTGTAATAATAGCTCTGCATGTAGATCCATGATTTGAGGGACTGGATTTCGGTGTGTATGCACACGTGGATGTTCGTGCTTACCAATAGCTGGCCGTACAATGATGGGATCTGTTTCTGGTGAGCTTTCACTGAGTCCTGCCTCGCTGACAGACTTCACACAGAAGACATATTCTTTTCCAGGCTGCAGCCCAGGAACAGTAAATCTGGGAGACAAAATTAATCTGTTAGTGTTTGACTAACAGATTACAGGTAAACAGTCGTTTGAACAAACAGCAGGGCGTTTCAGTGAGGCATTATTACCGACAAAACCATTACTTGCCATTCCATGTTAAAGTGCACTGTGTCATGTAAAGTGGCATCAATAAACCCAGGTATCTCTGCCTGGGTTGGCTGGTGTTGTCGGTAGAATAAATAGGAATTTTTAATGGACTTTTTCTGCTTGCTGTGTCACCCCCTCAGCTAGAGAGGTATTCTCCATCCTAAGTGTGAGTGATACCAACCCACTCTATGGGAAAGCAAGCAGAAAACTGGGATGTGGTTCTGCTGGTGCCACAAGATCCATGCACCCTCTGCAGAGCCCGAGTCTCTGAAGATGGGCACAGACTTTGCTGTTAGCCTGGCTTTGGGTGTAAAAGTGAGACTGTGAGCAAGACTTCATGCTAACAGAGGCCGCGGTGGCTGTGGGCGTGCAAGCCTCTGTGTGTGCAGAGAAAGTTCTTTTTTTAGCTGAAATATGACTCCAGCCATAAAGAGAAGCAGCCAGGCTGACACCCTGTCTGCTCCCAATGGGGTATAATAGCTGAACTCACTCGTTGCATGTCACAGGCTTATTATTGACAGTTTGCCATTCTTCTGTCCCGGTCTCCCGACAGTATATGTAGTAGCCAAGGGGCTCCAGACCATCCTTTAGCTTATCCCACTGCAAAACAACAGATGTCTTGGTGTCTCTGAAAGCTAAAACCTGGGATGGTGGAGGCAGAGGAGCTAAAAAAAAAAAGCACAGAGAAAGATAGGGGGGGTCAAAATTTATAAATTAAACCAAAAAACTATCAGTGAGTTGGCCTGTTTGAGTTATTCACCTTTTCCACAGCACCATTTTAAATCAGAGCGAATACCACAGGCATCATCCCAGCCTATAGCCTGTATTTTTGTGTTTGGGTTTGGTGTATCTCATATTCCTCTCCCATACAGCCCACTGATTCCTGCAGTTACACCTACTCAGCCTGCTCTGAGGCGGAGGAGGAACAACGCTCACGTAGTAACTCTGGTTAACTGCTGTGAAACAGGCACAGGCCAAGCTGCCTCCACAGCCGCATCATTCCCTCCTACCCCGGTCCCTGTCACCTCTTACACAGAGCTGGAAGCAGGCACGGATTAAACACAGGCTTCCACTGTTTCTTATTTTATTAAATGTAATTCCCCATCATTGCTTGCTTAGATTTACACTGCACTGACCAACTGCAAAGCAATTAAACAAGGATTTAAGGCTTTGAGAGATTTCCTGGTGGCAAAGCGACTGCTGTGTAATCATATACCATGAGGTTTAATGGAAAGGGGGGGTGCGGGAGCCCACACGTTACTTTCAGAGTACCTCTCCTTTTCTGTACCAGCAGTGTAGAGCACACTAATGACACAATTACCCAGTTTTGCTCCAGCAGTGACAGGCTCGCTGGGCAGGGATGGCTCACTGAGTCCATACTTGTTCACAGATCGCACACGGAAGCAGTATGATTTTCCTTTAACAAGATCAAAGAGTGCAAATCTTGGGGCATTAGCTGGCATGTCCAGATTAACCATTTGCCAGGAGTTGCTGCCTACAAGCGACTGTAACGAGAAAGGTGATGATTTACAACTCAGGCTTAAAACCCTCCTGAGCAATAACAAAGCTGATCTTTACAGGACAGTAGTTTAAAAAGACAACCAAACAATGAATGATGTATTTCTTGTTGATAAACCCAAACTTTCTTTCCTTGGTAATAGAGGGCCCCTCTGCAGCAAAAATGGTACAGCAGGTGGAAAGTGAGTATGTATGAAGTAGCAGATACAAACTAGCTGGCAAAATGATGAGTGGGGAACAGGAAAGTGAGCCATTGTGCCATTCTGCACAGCTCTTCCACACTTAGGGGCCCTATGGGCAGGAGCAGGCTGCCTGTTAAAACTCTACCACTATTCTGTGGTGTAAAACTTGTTTATTTTTTGTTAATCATTACTACTTGAATTGGTATCGGGAGTGTGGATCGTAGCTCAAGTGAGCTGTGGAGCTGGAGAGAGGCTGAGCGAGCCATTTGTGAGGCTGTAGGTCTCTAGTTACGACCCAAGGAACAGCCTTGTCTGTGCTACAAACCTCAGAAATAAGTGATCCTGTTCTGCAGTTTCTCTCCTATGTGATGTTATTTTCTTACCTTTTCCACATAATATTGCAGTGGCTCTTTGCCTCTTGGATCTGGTTCATCCCACTCCAAAGCCACATAATCTTCTCTGACCTCACTTGCATGAACATTGGTGGGTGGCAGGGGAACTTTAATATGTCCTGTGGGAAGTCAGAATAGGCTTTACTTTAGTTATAGCCTTGTAGAAACAAAGAGTTCTTTTACAATGCTTTATGTTTCCCCACTATAAAGTGAGATTCTTCAATATAAAGGAGGAATCTTAAACCCTTTGGGGACATAAAGGCAAACCAAGATTATTATAAAAAGCTGTGCTGTAAGGTTCTGATCCTTGCACCCCTTACAATGATGTTTTATGTATCTATGTTCCTAAGTGTGTTTTCTCCAGGGTCAGGTTATTACAGACCTCATGACTGTAGAACAATCATTCCTCTCTGAGAGAACGGCTCAGGAGAGATTTGAACTTACCTTCCAGGTCATCCTTCAGGATTTCTATTGTCCGGCCTTCGTCGTATTGAATAACTGTAACATCAAACAGGGCAATGTTAGCCCCCGAGAGGAGATGCTTGGGGTTTGTCAGGAGAGGCAGAGCCCAGGACTGTGTCACTTCACTATACATGATTATATCCATTTCATTACACATACAGCGAAATGTCATAATGGGTATTTTGGTCTTTCTCTGTTCACAGTAGCACTGAGGTGGGTTCAGCATGGCAGCACCGCAGTGATATTTGTGAGCATGGGGAGAACCCGGGCAAACCCCCTTCACTTATACCTGCAGCCTCACACTGTACTTAAGGAGCACATTTTCCTGGTTTTAGTACAAACCTGTCACTCTCTTGTCCTTGCTGGGGTCATATGTTGTAACTGGATCACTGGGTTTTGAAGGATGACTTACGCCCTGTTTATTGACAGCCTTTACGCGGAACTGGTATGTCTGTCCTTCAGCAAGGCCCAGGACAGGGTGTCTGCAGGTCTTCACAGGCTTCTCATTGCATGGGACCCAATCCTCTGACCCAGCAACACACCTGAGGTGAAACACAGCCCATGGACTTCCTGCCTGGGTTTTCCACACCACCATCATGAGCTTTTCTTGCTCAAAGGTGATGAACATACCAACCTTTCAATATAGTATCCCAGGACCGGACTTCCTCCATGGTCACTGGGTGCCACCCAGGAGAGGGTCAGGCAGTCTTTATGGACATCATGGCATTTCACGTTGAGTGGGGACCCGGGTGCACCGGCTGTTTCTGCTGCAGCATCTATGGAAACACCAAGGGACAGTGCTTAGGGGTTTTTACTCTCTGTACCCAAATTTTCACTCAGTAGCTTAATTTTAAGTGTCTAAGGGCCTATGTCCCGTAACACAAGTCATATTTTCTAATACCTCAGTCACTACTGAAAGTAAGATTTGGACATTTTGATAACTGTATCCATGCGCAAAATCGGGAGATACCTTCTTGTGTGTGAGGTTGTGAATTCCTTTGTGCCAAGCTATTAGGAAAGCAGCTTTTGTTCTAAGTAAGATAGAATCCTTATACCTCTAACAAACACGTAAGTGGTCTGCTCTTTATAGCCATCCAGCGAGGGCACGTGGATAGTGTAGAATCCCTCATCTTCTTTGTGAGCACATGCCACGGTCAGAGAAGCCTCCCGGTCTTGGTACTTTAGTTCCCGGCATTCAGAGTTCTGCAGCAACTCTCCTGTGAAGCACGAGAAGGGGTGAAGGACTCCCCCAGCACTGCGTGATTCAAGGGCAGAAAAAACCACCCAGCAAGACGAGGGAGCTGTAAAACACTCCTGATATTATTGTGCCTCTGAGTTATAGCTATGGACTCTGACCCTAATTTGTTGCTGTGCCTCTCTGTTCCCTTTGTGCACAAATACAGAGCAAAAAGCATGGTCCTTGTCCTGAAGAGCTTGCAGTCCAGTGAAGGCTTCAGATGAATTAGTGAGTAAAAACTATTCATACAGGGCAATGGATATAAATGTAGTTGTTGCATACAAACCATCTCTGAACCAGGTAATGTTTTGCTGGTGTTCAGGTAAATCAGAAGAGAAGTAACAGGAGAGGGTGAAAGGCTCCTTTTCTCTTGCAAATAAGGGTTTTAGTGGAAAAGCAAAATCTGCCTCTCTGGCCATGAGGGATCCTGTGAAATAAGAGTAGAAATCCGGATGATAAAGAGACTCCTGAGAGCCTTCCTCCTTGTAGTGTTTTTATTATCATGTATTTAGAGTGGTACCTAAGCCTTGCACCTCTCATGTGCAGTCAGGCCAGTAGGGAAAGCTATAGCTCAGATTCAAAAAGAATCAAATTGCTTCAGGCTATAAAAAGAAAAGAAATAATAATAACAACAATCATTTACTCACTTCTGTATATTTCCGAATCAAATCCTGACTCCGTTCCATAATACTCTGTAAGACAAGGGAAAACACATTTAGCAAATCTCCTGCCAGTGTTTATCTTCCCCTCAAAAACATATAATGACACTCAGCAAACTGGGGTTTTCCCTCAAACCAGCTCCTACTGTGAACCTTCGGAGTGTCGTCATGGGATAACACATTCATTCATTTGGCAGCTGATGACTGTCACGAACAACTAAGGGTGCAGCTATCCAGGAAACGGTTCATACGACACAAGTGTAAGGAGTACTGCTTTAAATGCTCCTAAGTTACTCAGAGCTGAGGGAGGGTTTTCAGTTGGGCTTCTGTCTTTAACAAGACTGTACTGGGGACGTTTTACTGGATCAAAGCCTGTGTGCAGGGAGCTACAGTTTCTGGCATGAGTGTACCGGTATGGTAGTGTCCCCTAGGATCACCCATAACTGCAGTGCCTCAGTGATGTCCCTGTTTGGAGGCCGAGCAGGACAGTGACTCGTTGGCACATACAGCACAGAAAAGGGGTCATAAACATTACTGGAAGTGGGATTTGGCCAAACCCCTGGATTTAAGCAGCATTCCCAAAGGATGATGTGGGATTCTTGAAGACTACCAGGGACTGGGACTTCAAGCTTTAACTGAAATAAAGGATATCTCTCCTGAGACATTGAGGTAACTCCTGGAGCCAAGGGAGGTGTGTTTCCTACCAAATCACTTGCTTCAACAGCCATGGGTTCTTCGGAGGCGTTGTACCCAAGTGCTTCGCTGATCTAGCTTGTGAGCACTGCTCATGGCAGCACAAAATGAATTGTTTGGAGCTGAAATCTAAGAACTGATGTACTTAACACAGGGTGCAGTTGAGACACTTTCCTTGCCTGTCTTTATAAGCCTCAAGAAACACACATAAAATAATGGCTCTTTTTTCAGTGAGTGAAGCTTGGCAGTAGCAGAGCTCACTCATAAGCAAAGATGAGGACTGAGTGTTAACAGCTGAAGAGGAAGGAAATAGAAGCATGAGAGGTGCAGCCTCATCCCAGGTCCTGTGAGACCCTTGGCAGTGTCTTTAGGGAAGGTGAACAACTGCTGCAGGAATCACTGATCCCAGAGACCCTCCCCTGGCATCAAGGGTATTCCAGGCAGCATGGGGCTGGGAAGAGAGATGCCATCGGCCTGCCTGGAGGATAAGGAATGTTTCCAGTGGAGGCAGGATTAAGGCCTTGGTGTAGTCTCTATTTTCAGAATGCTAAATGCAAATAGCAAAAGGAAGACTCATGTTACTGGGGTGGCATTAGGCAGGGTGAAGGCAGAAGGAACAGTGCAGGCCTCTCACCTGCAGTCACAAGGAACAGTGTTTGCGAGGGGTTTGAAATGTGGGTCAGGCTGATGCAGGGCAGTTCAGTCACGCATTAAAGGTGAAGAGAACAGCCCTCTCCAAGGTTTTTTGGGGCAGATCACAGCCCTTACCCTTATCATCTGCCTGCTCTGACCCTAAAGATTCTGACTGGAATTGGGAGGAGTATGTTATTATTGCTATGGATTTTACTGTTGAGACAGCTGTCTGTGCTTTATGGCAAAGGCCCTGTTCCTGGGGCCTGGACATACCATAAGAACTTTAACAGCAGAGAGGTGTTGCACGCCTGGTGGCTTTTGCTGGGTACAGGGAATAGGAACCTGGGCAGACTTGCAAGTGAAAGTTTTCTGGGCTATTCACATGTCCCTTTACAATTGGTAAATGTGTGCTGCATATTTCCAGATATGCTGAATTTGACGCTGTTTAATTAAAGGATCTGGAAGCTGCCACAAACAACACACTTCGTACCGATTCTGGAGCCACATTCTTCTGTACGTGTATGTATCCCCAAACGGCATTCATGCAAAGAATAAGTGTGGTAATAACATAAGCCATGACAGAGCCAAGAATATATTAAAGCACTAACAATAAAAATACTGTCTAAACCAAAGAAGACCCCTTCTGTCTGAAGAAATAGTTTAAGCTGGCTTTGCAGTTCAATCAGTCAAAGAAACCCATCTTTTCGTGACCAGTGAGGCCCAAAGCAAACCTGTTCCCTTCCTTGTCATCTGTTACCACTTGAATTACTCCCTGGACTCGCTCAGTCCCACTGAGGCATTTAGTTCTCTGCAGTTCTGTCAGTCTATTCCGTTCAGGCTTTTTATGACAAAATTGGGTTTTTTTAATATATATGCCTATATATATATGAAATGTGAACATCAAAACTATTATCCTGTGAGACTACACTGCATATTTCTTAACGCTTGATATAGCTTCCCTTTTGAAGTACTGGTAGTTTACTTCCTTCACCATATGTCTGGATTTGGCTTGTGCAGAATGTGCATCTATGAGTCTACATCAGTTATTTTAAGAACAGCAGAGATCAAAGAAGAAGATCTTGTATTTGGTCTTGGTAGTTACTGATTTGAGAGAGAAATACAGCATTCTGTGCAACATCTCACTGCAATGTCCCTCTGAAGCCGCATGCCTGTCATTAGAAATGCAGCAGATTCTTTCTAAGCCTGTTACATGTTTAACTTATGGCTGATTCGTATCAGTCCAGAGGAAGTAAGTACCTAAATTTAGTACAGTTTTAACACATAAAGACAGCTGTGTCCTTATGGAATCTGAAAGATTTTGCCTCAGTCCAGAAGCGACTGAGAAAGAAGAGCTGTTGTATCAGCCACATACATACTAGCTAGTGGTAGCTAAGGATTATATTAGCCAGTTGGGCTTTCTCCTCACTAATAGCTGAGAGAAGTTCTCTCCTATTAACAGAGTGCTCGCCTATTTCTCTGTTTTTTCCCAGAGTTCTTGTATGTTCCTCTGATATAATGTATAGCGTTGAAAATAGTTTTAGGAATCTGAGGAATCTGAAAGTTTAAAACCAAAGGGGCATTTTCTACTTACTCCTGACAAGCACCGTAGCAAAGGAATAAGCCTCGCCATACTGATTCTTAACTTCTACACTGTATTCAGCAGAATCTTCCATGGAGCATCTGGAAAAAAAACCATTTCCCCTCCTTTTTAGCTTTCAGTTATTGTTCAGCCTTGTCACAGGACAAATTCGAGGGGGTTCCCCTTTAATCCCAGAAGTCAGAAGTAGATAGTGGCTTTTTAGCAAGAAGCTGCTTTTTCTTTCTCTTACAAAGATTTCTTATACTTGTGGCCAATTTTTTCTCTTGGTACCCAGAAGCAAAACATCTCAAATGATGAACAGGCAAAAGACCTGTGGAACACTTTGTTCCACTGAAGACTCGAATGTATCTTTAGCACATGTATAATTTGCAGATCTGAACTAATCAATTACATTGATGCTAAATCACAGCGGTACATGTGCTCGTGAAGTGCTCTTAATGGGCACAGCCTTACCCTGAATGAGGACATTTTCGCCATGCCTGGAAAGATGAGTAGAGGCAAAAAGGCTCTAAATGTTTTGTTAGATTTTTTAAGCCTCATGAACTGCTGCTGAGATCGCTTCCTGATGGCAGAGGTTTGGCTCCAGCACACTACAGTCAAGCAGGTCAGGCTCCAGAGAATTACGTTTTTCTATTTAGCATCCACAAAGTGAGGCTTTAGAGAGAGCAAGTCTTATTGAACTGAAAAAACCAGCTCGGACAGGAGCACACACGTTACCTGCTGATGTGCAGGGTCAGCATCCCAAACTTGTTTTTTATC
The DNA here is from genome assembly GCF_004027225.2 of Strigops habroptila. Classification (NCBI taxonomy): domain Eukaryota; kingdom Metazoa; phylum Chordata; class Aves; order Psittaciformes; family Psittacidae; genus Strigops; species Strigops habroptila. The sequence continues at coordinate 881,605 of NC_044288.2, forward strand.
TTGTATTTTCCTGCTGGGGCCAGGCGAGGGTCGATGCGCACTCCGTTCTTGTACCTGCGTGAGCACAAAGGAGACGTGCTGAGAGGCAGAGAAATCCACTGGTAAAACCCCCACTTTATTCTGAAATTAACCATGTCAAGCACAACAGAGGCACCACAGTGAGGAGCAGCAGACACCATTCCCTCTCCCAGGGGTCTCCCCTGTCAGTCGAGCAGAGCCCTGCAAGCAACCAGACTCCCCCCCCGCCTGTCCGTGCCCCTTCCCCAGGGCTGCTGCAGGCTGCGGAGGCAGCTTCGTGTTGGCTCAGTGCTTCCTCCCCAGTGTATGCTCCCTTCACTGCAGCCGGTGCAAGGGACTCGAAGCAGATGGCTCCTGCTTTTCTGTCCCCACTGGGGATCTGTGGGAGGTTCATACTCTCTTTGCTCTTTGAATAATCCAAAGAGGTTGCTCCGGAAGGGCAGAGGACATCAGGAGCTCTGACAATAGCAGAGTTAGCTGCCTACGAAGTCATTAGCAATCCAAATGTTTGCATACTTCACACCTTCCATGGGAGCAATAGTTAATCGCTTCAATAAACTGATCCAAGCACACTTTGCAAACTGTTTTTGAGCTGATCTTTCATTTGTTTCCATCCCTTTGTTATTAATGGTAAATGCTGCAGTCAGGCCTGGTACATCACACTTCCTCTCCTGTGGTTTGGGAAATACACAAAGCTGAGTAAATGGAAGAGTTGCTTTATATTTTACAAATTGTCGAGGCAGTAGAAGCGCCACGACTTGCATGGTACCCACGGTAACCAAGCCTTGGTGGTGCTGTATGTATGCAGTGATTTAGTGCTGGCAGTAAGTTCTGGTTTCTGAGACTTAAATTCTGAGACTTAAAGTTTGCACTCAGGCTGGAGGTCAACACCTGGGAAGCAGGAAAATCTACGTGAATATCAGCCCTATTCCAGAAGGAGCCTCATGGGACTGTCCACTGCCTCTGCAGCCCACTGAATACTTCATGTCTTTGCTGGTCCTAACAGTGGAACTGGAGAATTGAAGTGTTTTCTGTGGTTTCCGAAGCTCTCCCTTCCTCTTCCTAGCAGGACACACGCCGCTGTAACTCCCCTGCCTGCTTCCCCAAACACACACATGCTGTGAGTAGCAGCAGGAGTCATGGCTGGGGCTGACGTACCACGTAACCTGCGGCGGGGGGGAAGCCAGGACCGTGCACGCCAGTGTCACCTCCATCCTCTCCCAGACAGTGTGGACTCTGAGCGGGACCCAGAACATCGGCGCTCGCCCCGAACGCAGCTCAATGTATTCCTTCTCCACACGCGCCTTTTCTATGGCCTGTGACAAGGACAGACTAAATAAAGGCAATAGTGACACGGACTCTTTTACAAAAGGGACATGTGTGATGATGCTTCAGTGGCAGGAGTGTCAGCCCTTATCCCCATTGCTAATGGTTTTGAGGTTGTCCCAACACCTGATCAGGTTTAGGAGCCTCTCCAGAATTCTACTTAGTCTTGGCGTTTCTGCTAGAATAGAGATGACTGATCTGACCTTTCTCCGGAGGGCCTTCCGGTCAGCTCTCACACGCAGCAGTCTGCAGTTCCAAATAACCTCCTTTTCCAACTTCTCCATGTCATTCCCAAACCGAATTCTCTTTTGCCCCCTCTGTTCTAGCTCTAGGATGTCAGCTTCTCTTCTTGTCTTGTAATCCCTGGAACACAGGATGATGAAAGCCAACAGAAGTTAGGGTAATGCTTTTTATTTTGTTTTGGTCTTTTTGGTTGTTGTTTTGCAGCACACATTTTTGGTTAAATCAGAATAAGTGTTCAGGACAGAAACATCAGCTTGCATGTGGTGTGAGTATGAACATCCGGCCAGTGGGCCTCGTAGGAACCAGCAATTCTGCCCTGAGAAACAGTACCTTAGTGGCAGAAGAAGGGACCCACTATTTGACCACTTTTAATCCCAGGCAGGGAACTGGGAGAAAGATTAAAGGGAGGAGGGCTGTTGCTAACTACTGGGGTTGTTCAGCCATGACAGAAGGATGGGCAAGAGGGTCATTGCCAAGATTTTCTAGGAAAGAAAGGGAGTTCCATCTGTTACCATTTAATCTGACTGTATTTCCCATTTATTCCTATAAAATCTGTTTTCCCTTACACCCTCGCTTGTGAGCAGGGTGAGTGCTCACTGTCACAGGTACCAGGGTGCTGCAGTTTCATTTCCTGCATTGTAGTTAAGTTGGGTAGTTTTCTTTTTAAAGGAAGAACCTCTTGGTTGAACCTGAATGAAACGAGTTGGAAATATATATCCAAATGTATGCGATGGTGCATATAATGGCTGTATGTGAGTTCTGATTTCTGACTTACAGTGGGATTTCGGAGGTCAAGGCAAGAGCAGCTGCTATCGATAACTCTGAAGGGCTGAAAGTCTCCTCTTCCTCACTTCCAGAGGCAGACACATGTAAAAGAATCCAGACAAGGTTTCGCGATCTCATAAATTCAAAATTCAACGGGTCAGAATGCTCAGCGTGGAGTGCAGAGCATCCTGCTGGACCTGGCTCGCTCAGCCTGGCCCCAGCTCTGCAGCTCACCTGGTTTTGAACTTTTTCTTCCTAGTGGTGGAGGTCATCTGCAGGCTGTGTTGCCTCTCTTCCTTGTGCTCCTCCTCTCTCTGGTGGAATAGCGTTCGGGTTCCCATGCTGGGAAGTCAGAAATGAATTTTCTTGCTGGAATAGAATAAAACATAAAGTGTTTTGTAAATAAGACACCTTAACAGAATCTCTTCAGGTTATCCTAAGTCCTTGCTTTGCTTTGACGTTCAAGGGCTGTGAATAAAAGTTCATAGGATATTGTCTTGTGGCATTCATACTGTGAAAGGGGTTTGTTTCGAGATGCGGCTGGGAAAAATGGAATCAGATGAAGAAATCAGTAAGTCTTCAAAAGCAGCTGAAGCTGCATCACAGCAGTAAGCAGCCAGCATTTTGTAGGTAGGTTTGTTTTCCTGGGACTGATGTTATGCTCTAAATCTGGTGGATATTCTCCCAGGGAGTTCCATTAGATCAGAGCCCCAATATAGCTTGCAGATGGATGAGGAGGGATTGGAGGGACACAGGTTAGGGACAAAATAAGGATCACCAGATGGTGAGATATGGAGGAGGAGTTTAGAGAATAAGCAGATTTTTAGTCTGGAAATGCTACTGCAGGGGTAGGTGTGATGCCAAACAGCCCATGAGCAGGTAGTGATGGCACTGTGTGCTGGCACGGCCTGGGGTGTGGGGTTAGGTGGGCAATGCTGCTGGGCAGAAACCACTGGGAGTCTGTGGCAGCTGGAAAATCCAAGTGGGTTTTCTGGAACTAACCAGCTCCAGTTGCCGAGGTAGAGCACTTCTTCAACCTGTATTCCTGCCTGTCTGTCTAGGCTGCTGACAAGGTACAGTTCAGTACTTTAAGAGGATAATGCTTTATCCGATCCTTTGGGTGGATCTGGAGAGATCAGGTGTTTCTTCCTAGGTCTTATAGAAGGTTGATAAATCCTGGAGAAAGCTTAGCATCCTTCAGCAAGTTTGCTTCAAAGGAGTTGCTCAGTGAACAGAGCAGCATTCCCAGAGCAATCCCTCTCCTGCAGGTGAACCCCAGGGAGCAGCATCGGTGTTCCTGGCTCCCATCCCTCTCCTGCAGTTGCTGCTGAAGAGCTGGGCTGTTGCTGCAGCCTTTTCTCGGGAAATAAGGAGTGCTGCTTTCAACCACTGAGTAAGGAGGGGGCATTACACAAAATAAAGGTGTCCTTCCTTACCTCATTCTGTGCTGCAGCAGGCTCACAAACATACAGCACAGCCCTTAACTCGTTCTGAGAGCTCAGGTTACTTTATAAAAGCAGCTTTGGAAATGTAATTGTTGCTGACTAGTATTTGTTCAGACACACTTGCGAAGATTTCCCTAGCTCATGTTCCAGAATTGAATTTTTCCCTTGGCAAATTCTGCACCCAGATTTTACCTTTCTAATCCTAACAGGATAAACAGCACAGACCGCTCAGCTTTTACAGCACTTCAACTTGCTGGTAGCGGAAACACATTCCTTAAAAGCAGTCCATGGAAAAGCACGGTTGTATGCAAAAATAGAGCTGTGGTAAATGCAAATATGCCCAAATGCAAATGAAAATACAGAATTATCATAGTAATATATCCTCAGCAGACATTAACTTTGGAAGAAACAAAGAAATGTTGGCAAGTATAAGAAAGAGAAAATAAAACAGGCTGTTATGGAAAAAATATCTGTGTAATGTCATAGGATACTCCTCTCCTCAGGACTGTTTCAGCTACAGAATGGCCACTGGGCATCAGATCTTTGTTTCCATGTTCAGGAATAGTTATCGACCTGGGTTAATATTTTCTATATAATGTTTTTTATGTTTCCTTGAAAAATTGTCAGTGCTTTATAATCTGGTGGTTAATTAAAGATGCAGAGTTTGGGTCTGTTAGTGATCTGCCCTATGCTTTTCAATCCAAGTATATATTTTTTTCCTAAACAGACCAGTAAACCAGCACAGATTCTTGTGAGAAAACATGAATTAAAACAGTATTTTCATAAGAACAACACTGGGAAAACACAGTTACACTTTAAAGCAGATACAGTCACAAAGCAATCTATTTCTGAAGCGCAATTCAAATACAGTGATCATAAAAATAACTGATGCAATATGAAGATCTTATAAAATCTTACTATAAACAGTAGTTTATTTACAGACAAACCAAACTCACCCTGTGAAGGCAACAGTGCGAGTGCCTGTCCTCGGGGAGGAGAAGGGACAACGGAGCGGTTCCTTCTCCCTCTTGATGACACTAAGAATGACTCTCCCCAGAAGAATGTTCCCCATGTTTGAGTGCCCATCCTGGAGTCTTAAATATAGCGTCCGGCCGTGCCACCGCGGGGACAATGGGGAGACCCGGCGGGGCTGCTGCAGTGGCCACTAACCACAGGCTCCTGTTCGGATCAGGCAAAGCACTGCCTTTGCCAAAAGATGTAAGGAAAGACAGGTGTCTCCAAAATTCAGGCATCAGGGTATTGGATTCTCATCTGCTCATTTAGGATAGAAGCTCACAAAGCATCTAAAATGAATTATGAATATTTTAATCTCCTCTAGGAATTTCCCTGATGTTAACGTTACTATTGCTGCTATTGAGTGAAATCATTTGCTTTGACATCTCTAGTGAATGCCAACTCCAGCCAAATCATGTCAGTGTATAATGAGATGGGGAGCTCACAGCAGCTCTCACATCTTGGTTGGCTGGAACTGTTGCACTTCCCTTACTGCAGGTGACGAAGCCTTGCTGCTGCCGGAGCATGGAGCACCCAGGTCCAGCTGCCCATGGTGGTATCTGAGTCTCTACAGTGGGGTAAAACACGAGTGGCTGCTGGTTTTCCATTTGTTTGAGGTAGGTTTGTGGTTTTGGCATTCAGGATAAACATGAACCCTTCCCAGCAATGTGAGAAGCGGGGGCTGCTTTTTGTGGCATTAGAAGGAGAAATGAAGGTTTGAAAGTAGTGAAGCTCTGAGGCTGCAATACCAGTTCGTGAGCCAGATATTTTCCTGCTACATGTTATTAGAGGATCAGCACATCAGTTGTGGGCTTCTCAGAGCTGCTGGATGTCTGAAAGAGGATGCGTACAAACAGAAGATTGCCATGCTGTATGAAGCTGAAGGTCTGTTCAGCTCAGTGTCCTGTCTCGAGAGTGGCCTGTAGCTTGTCCTGAGCTGCAGTCAGTGCTTTATTGTTACTAACACTCCTATCCCTTTCTGAACACGCTCTGGTTCTGGCCTCCACAGGGCCCTGTGGAAGTGAATTCCACCACCAAATCTGGCACAGTTTGAGTCACCCTACCTGTATCAGTAGGATCCATTCCTAAGAACTTACGTTTGCTTCACCATCAAAATAAAACCAAGATGAAACCCAACAGGATCATTCCCCCCTCAAGCCCTGTGTGTATGTGAAGCCCTGCTGCTTCACACACAAGGGCTTCTGTGTGAAGTTGATTTAGTGGCTCTGTGTCAGATATTCCTGAGAAAGCCATGAAGAGGAGCTGCTGGGCAGGCATGGCTGAGTACGATCTGGTATAAACTGAGCTGTCAAGGTGAAGGAGCACATTTCCTTTATTGCTTTTGAACATTTGCATGACCACTTGAGTGCTTTCCTGAACTTGTATTATGAGAAGAAATGAGTAATTATCATCTATTCTGCTTAATATTAATAATTTCCTTAATCTCTTGTCACATCAACCCTCTGTTGTATGTTTTAAGGAGAAGAATCTTAACTTCTCTCTCCATCTGAATGGTGACCGCTTTTGTCACCTTTTTCTTACAAAAATATCCTATAATCACGCCTCACAGCTCTCATTATCTCAGTCTGAGAAGGAAGAAGGTGTACATGGACAGTTTAAAACCTCTGAAGCAGCAAGTGTGAGGCCACTGCTCAGGAGCTGCAGTTCTGCTGCAGTGAACCTCCCGTCACTAACAGCAGTACTGTTAGGCCAGCATGGTGCCAGAGCTGAGGTATAAACTCTGCTTTATCAGGGTCCCCAGGACTTTCAGAGCTGCCCCTCAGCTCTGCTTCATTCTGCCTCCAGAATTTAGCACTTTTAGTTTGTTCCTGAGTAAGATTTTCCTCAAAGGACGTGATTTTTTTTATAGTCCTCAAACAGGGCACCCTTCAATGGCAGAACAAAGGAGGGACGGTGTGAGCCCCAGCAGTGTGTGCAGCCCTGTGCAGGGCGCGGGGTAGCGGAGCAGGGACAGCCACTGGAGTTAGCCGAGAGGACAAAGGGTTAATGCTGGCGATTGGGTGACAGCTGCCACATGCTATGCTGATACCCCGGTGACAACTGGGACTGCAATGCTCACCTGTCATCGGGCTGGCATCGGCCTGGGAATTAGCATGGCCTTTGTGCGAGGCACTTGGAGCTTTTATCATCTAGAGCTCTTGAAACTGTTATCTGGAAAAGTCAGGATAACTAGGAGCAGGCTGTTGTTAGGTATAGATGCCTGACACAGGAAGACCTTTGAACAAGTGTGGAATCCTGAATCTCCTTACACAGAATGAGAATGAGACAGTCGAGTCCTGTATCTGTTTGCTGCGATGCATTTTGACACAAACAAGGCTGTCAGTTTGGTTCTGAAAGCCATGAAACAAAGGCACGTGGTGATGGGGGTGGACGAGCACTTTCCTCACACAGCCACGATAAAGTTCAGTGCTGGCAACATCTCTTTCCAAGCTTGTCCAAAGAGGAATAGTTTTAGAAGGGATGGTCTTCCTGTTAAGTTTAAGAGGTGACTCATGAGACAAGAATCGAACTCCTGCTTAGTATATCAAGGCCTAAAAGATAAACAATAACTCATCCATGATCAGAGCAGGCAGGTGGGAATATTGCTGTCAATCACCTCACATGCATTCTAAAAATCTGGTCCCAGGCTTTCTGTGCCTTGGTTCCCATCTCCCCTCCTGGGGCATCAAATGAGACATTTATTACGGGCTGGATGTGATCAGACTGTGTGATAGGGGCTCTGCTGAGGGACTTGAAAAGGCTTTTAAATGGAAAATGTATTTTCTGGCAGTATCTTCAAATGCTCTCCTAAGGCCCCCTTCCCTTCCACACTATGCTGCCCATACTAATCCGGTGCTGAGGGTTGTGTTTCACAACAGAGGCCAAAATGTTGACATTGTGGCATTTGATTATTCCCTGAGTAGCGTCCCTGGGAATGCTGTTGACACAAGATATGCAGCCCACAGGCAACTCTGACTAAGGTAATTGGCATCACTGGCTTGTCGTGCAGCCGCTCCGGGGGGAGCTGGAGGGTGGAATGTTACCCGGGCTCTCGCACCGTTTGGGAACAGCACAGCTGGGCTGCTGCGCCGGAGCGGCGTTGCTGGGTGCCATGCGTTTGGTGCTGTGCTTTGGACACAGGACACAAAACAGCTCAAACAACATTCCACGAAACCTTTGATACTGAATGGTATGAGGTAAAGCTGACGCAATGGAAATGGCCTTCCAGTTGTTGCCCGGACCATGCACATCCTCAGACCAGTTATACCCTGTGCCATGACAGCTCTTCACCGCATCTGGCATTTTGACTGTTTGGCCTCATCAGCTTTTTTTGTTACCAGTGCTGGACTCAGGAGCTGAACGTTTGCCTGTAAAGTTTCTAAGACTAATCCTTTAATGTTGGGTTGAATCATCAGAAACCTTTCCTTCATAAGGCTACGGTTTATGTGCAAAATCACACCAAAGCAAGTGGAATTTGGCCTTTAGCCTCAGCTCCCCTGGGCTGTGAGAACACTTGAGTGGCTTATGGTGAGAGTAGGTGAGTTCTGCTCTGTCGGCCTTTCCCTGGGCATGCCCTTCAGGCGAGTGCTTCTCATGCCACTCAGTCGTGCTCATCCTACAGTTTCAGTTCTCTACAATGGGTGTCATCAGACACTCACACTTTTTCACCACAGCAGGGGAAATCAGCAGGCTGAACTATGCTTTCCTCTTAATGAAACAATTGCCTCGTCCATCCCCTTATAAATACCGTTTCACTTGCTTTTGGTAAAGGTGCAGTGCTAAAGGAATTTGGCTCTCAATTTACACTGGGTTTGGTTCATTCCAGCCCTGGAGGTGGGTGTGCTGGTAACACACCAGGGGAGGGCTCAGCAATCCTTTGCCATGCAAAGGGAGCACGTTCCTCATCCACAGTGTCAGTGAAGGGTGGGAGGAAGCAGCTCAAGACCTTCCTAGTTTTCCTCATAGATTACTGAGTGCATGAATTGAGGTTGGTGTAAATTGAGATTGAGGGATGAACTGAGAGTCATGTAAATCCCCACATTCCTGCCTCTGTGGGATGTGATCCTGGCTGCTTCGTCCCCAGGGATTTCAGGGGAAGACAAGAACGTGTGGCTGTTTCAGAGAAAGAAATGAGCAGCAGCTGAGAAATAAGTCTAAGCAGGGCCCAGACTGCACTAATCTATGGCAGAGATGAGAATGGCTTTATCTGCCCACAGGTGTTAACGAGGACAGCACGTGAGACATGGGCTCACAGAACTGCTGCACCAGGATCTATTTGTACAGTTTCAGTGGCTGCTTTAAAGGCAAAGTCCACTTCATGGAAGTAGCCTGTTGTTTTACACAAATCATATATCCAAGAGTAGAACACCAATGGATATTTAATTCTTTTACTGTACCATGACACATTTAATGCTTTTAGGTTTGCATACCTCTGCGCCTGAATTCAAAGGCATCTTGGACCTGGATCCTTGGTGTTGGTAAAGAGCAAATACAGTTCCTGTCGTGAATTTTGCTAAATTTTCAGTAAACTGGAATTTGAACTTGAATCTTATCTCAGCTTTTAAAGTAGTCCAATTCATAATAAACTTGAAGAGTATGCAAGAAATAAAGGCCTGTTATTTAAGTGCAAAGATACAGTATTGCAGCGTGCCAAGAAGGATTTAAATCAGCAAAGGTACCATCTCCACGACAGAACAAGGGGGACTGTCTGACAGCTCTGGGCCAGTAATACAGCCAAGGTAGGCTGTGTTTATTTACATTGCATGGCTTGCAGGGTAGGCTGCCATTCCATGCAAGCAAAGTAATCTGGAATTTAGTATCATTAAGGTAGCCTAATAAAATTCCATGTTTTCATCCTGATCCCACATTACTTTTAAGTCCAGGTCTTTGAACAGCATAGTGAGAGGAGTGCCGCTGTCCCGGCCTGCGGCAGTGTCTTGGGGCACGCTCAGTTTTGTGCAGCTGAGCTCCTTTATTGCTGTTAACATTTCCATTTCTTGAGTCTCTGGGAACTGCAGTTTATTTGCAGGATGTGAGAATGAACCTGGCAATACCCACCGCTCCGGGGTGTTTTCTTCAAGGAAGCTGTTGCCAGAATTGACTGAGAAAAGGAGAGCTGCTGACAGAGGTGACAACAACTTGTCCTCCGGAGCACAGTCTGTGTCAGCTCTCACTGCAGGCAGGTCTGTCTGTTGTCTGTAGCATCCTCCTTGTTCCAGCAAAGGCAGTGGCAGCCAGGATACAGGCACTTTCCTTCCCATCCCGTCAGTCTGCAGCAGCAGCTGCTGTGTTTGCTCAGGGCTCCCCTCTAAGAGAACTGTCTCCCCTGTGTCACTGCTGTTCCACAGTGCCAGGTTTGGCCCCTGTTCTTTGTAATTCCAATGGTTGTGGCTCTCGCCCAGCACCTGTGTTATGAGCTTCCCACCAGCATAACAGTCTGGAGGGACTTCCTTCAGCATTTGGTCTGGCTGCAAATTCTCCTTGTCCTCATGGTGTGTGCTGTCAACACACACACCATAGGTGAGGGGCAGGACTTTGCTGGATGTGGCAGTGGGAATGCCCTGCAGGACTTTGCTGGATGTGGCAGTGGGAATGCTCTGCAGGACTTTGCTGGATGTGGCAGTGGGAATGCTCTGCAGGACCTTGCTGGATGTGGCAGTGGGAATGCTCTGCTGGTCTCCGGGAGGAGTGTAACCCCTGGGAGCTGCAGTGGCCACGCAGGGCGGCCGTGCGGGCAGCTGGAGTGTCGGCACATCCGACTGCTGCCGATAGGCAGTCTCTGGTGGACGGGAAGACCACGGTGGCTCCGGTGCTGTGTCCAAATATTGGCTGATCTGTGGTAGCTGCCCTTCAGTGATGAGAAGTGAAGGTTTGGATAAATTAATGGGCTTTATAATATGTTCCATTGTCAGTGGAAGAGACTGCAACGGTGAAATCCCTCTGAAGTCCTGTTGAAATAAATAGACAGACATGAGTTATTAACAAGAAGCTGTGACTTTTAGAAGTTTGCTTTAGATTCTTTAAAATTTTCTTTGATGAAATGTCAGTAAAAGCCAGGAACAACCACCAAGGATCTGCTCTGCTGACAGAAGGATTCTGGGGTTTTTTCCTGTGGAATGACCCTTCAGAGGAACACAGACACCTCTCACTATGCATCAAGGCAACTCTGCAATCCTAAAATATGAGGAAGAAAAAATCCTGCTTTAATTTTTGCAAAATTTGGCCTAAGCCCCGAATACATTGCCCTTAAGCTCACTTAGCATGGGGAGCCAACGCTTGCTATGGGGGATGCAGGAGAGGAGAGAAGGCCCAGGGCTTCCAGAGGAGCTGGTGGTGGAGGACACCTCCGGTTCTAGCTGCCTGACCTGATACCGCCTTTAGAGGGGGTAAAACCAAATAAACGTGAGGGAAGTTCTGAGCACACACAGCCTGCAGCGATTGCCAGACAGTGCCCTTGCACTCTCCTCGGGCAGCAGTGCTGTGTGAGTGCCTGCACAACGTCCCCCGTGTTCCAGAGCTTTGCTGCAGTGCTTCGGAGCACTTACCAGAGACCTGGGCTGTGTGCCCTGCTGCTTGACGTACTTGTAGATCCCAAAGCTAACGGCAGCAAACACCAGTCCGGCGCAGAGGGCGAGTGCCACGGAGCAGTACAGGAGCCACGTGTGGTCTGGTTAGTGGGGCAGAGAACAAGTGGGAAAGGTAGCTTCAGAGAGTTGGATTAGAAAACCATGAGACGAGCTAAGTGATGTTCTAGGTCTAGGCTCATAGGACTAGGTTTTAAATTAGAGAAGTGTTGCTTCACTATCTTTAGCAAGGCCATGTTATCTTAAACCAGCTGAAAATCAGTCCCTTTTGTGTATCCAGTATCCCAGCTGGATTTTTAAGTTAGCAGAGTCAACAGCCTCACCTGCTAGTGTTTTAACCCAAAATACTTGAGATTTGCTGCTTCTCTGGAGGAGAGACATATATACTGTTCCGTTATAGTCAGTGTCTGGGTCCAAGTTGGAAACTTCAAATTCTTTGTTGTGCTCATTCTTTGTCCACTATTTAAAATAAAAGCAGATTCTGTATTTTAGGAAGATTAAATACATACATTTTCTTCAACTCAGAATGCAAAATTCAGCATAAAATTTTGTTTACTAATAACATGTTACAGGACTATAATTCTGTATATACAGAATCCTAAATATATAACTTGCTTTCACCTGTTACTGTATTGAATTTTTACATTTGAGTTCCTTAAGAATTGAACTACTTCAGTGGTTCTTTGGTTTAGTCCCAGTAGCCTGGGAATCTCCAGTTTCTTTTCCAGAATTTTAGAGGAATGCTTAAAGTTCCTCTTGTCTACTGTGAGTCAAAGACTCCGACACTTTCCCTCGCACATGCGAAATCCATCCATCCCGTGTAAGCTCTGAGGGTCTTATGCGAAATGTGACTTAGAAAAGTCAGTGGCTCATGGCCAGAGGTTGTGCTTTACCTTTTGGTGTGTCCTTTGGTTGAATATTGTTAAGTGATACTCCACAGCACCAAATTTGCTATAAACATCCTCTATGGTTAGCTGCCGCTCATCCTCGCCTCTCAGTGGAGTGTAGGGGGGCTGGATAAGGAACTTTATGGAGCGTACATAAGGAATGTACTCCACTGTTGGTGCTCCAATAACAGCTAGAAAAGATAGAACAGGCAGTTGAAATTAAAGCTGATACGTTATCAGATCATCCTGCGTACATCTTAGACACCTCCTCAGGCTCACTGCCCATACCAGCCCTGCTCAGGGCTTCCCGCCCTTCCTAGCCAGCGCAGAGTCCTGCAGTGCTGAAGTGAGAGGAGATGCTGTCCTGACCATCAGCGAGGCTCGGAATGAGCCCCTTGCAAGCGGGATGATAGCTTTCGGCAGCGGTACGTACTCTCTTTCCTGGGTTCAAATCTTTCTGAGCGCACCCAGCTGGAGGAGCAGTGGTTCTGGGCAGTGGCCCTCACCCTGGCGTAGTAGTGCTCCGTGAAGTTTTCTGTTTCACGAGTGAGGTTGCAGAAGGGCTGTGTGATGCTCTGGCACTCGGGCTTGTTCAGCCAGGATTTTTCTCCATACCTTAGGACAAAAAAAGCTGTTAGTTTTGTAGAAAAGAAGCAATTCAACCCTCCTCTAGAATGACCCAAACAGGCTGTTTTGCCAACTCTTAGTGATTCTTAAATTCATTATTGCGATCAGCAAGTGGCAGGGGATGGATGGGCAGAGGAACAGAGGAACCCCCCCTGGGCTACAGCCTGTTCTGGTTGGTGGCTCGTATGTGGCGATTGCCTCGAGGAAGTGCAGCTTATTGCAAGGCACGCACAGGAGTGTCCTGCGAGTCAGTGACTCTGGTGCTCTCTGCCCAGCTCTGACACTGGATCATTACGTGTGGGTTTGCTGCAGAGTTTGCAGACTTCCCCAAAGGACAAGCTATTGTGTAGCAATGGTCTGATTTCTCTTAATTTATGGACTGAACCAGAGGAAGACAATTGCTACTGCTGTATTTACAGGAAACTGCAGGAGAGAGAGAAGGAAGTTGCTGAAGGCAAAGAGTAGCTCAGTAATGGAGCAAAGTTGGCAACCCAAGATGTGAAACTATTTGCTTAACTGGACACCATCCACCCAGTTTAAATAACTGTATAAAATAAATAACTATTAAATTATTATAAACATTATATATTTAAATTAATAATTAAATATTATAGTTATAAATATAACTATTATTATAAACAAATAACTATTATAAAATAAATAACCATCTACCAGTTTAAATAACCCTGTCTTGTATTGAGTTCCTGTCTGAGCAGAACCATCTCCATAACAGTAAAACAGGTGGCAGGAGCAGCACAATCTGCTTTTCTTTCTTGGCCCTTCTCTCTCTGAGAACAGTGTCCCCAGGAGCAACAGAACTTCAGAGAGAAGCAAACTTCACATACTGCTTATACTGGACATCAAATGTGGTGCCAGGGGGAATCTCTGCTTCTGTTTCCCATGTCAGAATGTTCTCAAAGTTTGTAGAAGAAAATGCTGCATGTTTCAGACATGATGACCTCTCTGTAGTCACAATGCCTAGGGGAGCAAAGAAACTAGTGTTAAAATGCGTATTGTGGCATCTCAGCCCTAAGCTGAATTTGGGCCTGGTGCTGCTCGGCCTCTTAGCTAACAGGAGTACCAGGCACAGCACCTCCAGTTTGCTAAAGGTGGCTGCAGAGCAGAAGCTTGAACGGGACAGGACTTGAAACCCTGCACACAGCACGATAGGTACCTTGCAGATTGTTGATTCATCACAAGGAAATGTAAGTCAGGAATTGTTACAGAACCTCAAAACCTCAGGAGTCAGAAAGAGAATCCTTGAGTTCCTCATCAGCTTTCTTTTAAAGTGATTAAATAGCTGGAAACCCAAAAACAGTAACCTGTTTTCAGGGCTAGATTCGTGTCTGTGAATGTCTCTGCTTTCTGCCCATACTCAGGGAAGTAGCATGCTGCGATGAGTCTCACATCACTGAAGATGTGACTGCCACTAACCTCCATGCTCGTGTTTGCTTGGATGGAGCCTGCCTGCACAGAGTGACGTGCAAGGACCCAATGCCCGGACTCTGATCTGGGTGTGCCGGCATGAAGGCAAACAACTCCCTCAGCTCCCAGCGTGCAGAGCCCTCTGCCTCTTCCCTACGGAGGATGGGTCCTGGCTCTAGTAAGCAGAGATGTCACTTGCCTCTGACAAACATGTCCCTGGTCTGAGCTGCCTCTGTAGACCAGAATAGCCCACGATCCACCTGCAGCAAACCAGCTCTGAGCAGGCGCCGCGGAAGAGTGTCCTGGAGGCTTATGGCTCTCTCCTGTCAGGAGGATGCACAGTGCAGAAGTTTCTCAAGGCTGATTCTCAAGACCATCTAACTTGCAGAGTAACCTTCAGAAGTTATAAGCTGTTTAAATTCGAATTGCATGCGCATCCTCAAAGGGAAATACTTTGGACATTACTCAGCTCTTGGTTTGCAGCATTGATAAACACCTTGAACATGCCTGGGCTTCAGCCTGCCCTTGCTGAAGATGAACAGTCCCATTGTGGTGCTGGTAAATGGACACTCCAAATCAGTGAGTCCCTCCATGAAAAAGTGGTATGATAAGTAAGTAAAAGTAGCATCATTTTACAGATGGGAGGACTGAGGTCTTGAATGGAGGTGACTTGGACAAGATCACATGGAGCAGTTGTGGTAGAGCAGGGACTAAAGCCCATCAGTTGCTGGATCCTCACTCCATGCTTCCCCTCCAACTGCCTCCCTAAAGGAGGAGAGAATTAGGCTGAACATCATAGACCCCATTCTCAGTCCTGTGTCTGGCATTTGGGCAGGGAAGCAACACTGAAATGGGTTGCTGTCTAGTCTGGCTTTTGTCCTGACCTCATCTGCAGTTCAGCCCTTGCCGCTGCTCATGGAAGGCTCAGCACAGGCTTCCTGGCAAGGCTGAAATGCAGCAGTCAGACCAAAGCGGGTGGGTTTCCCTGTCTGAGCTCCATGAAAACTGAGTCACCAATGCCCTCATTGTCTTCCCACATTTATCCATGCTAAAACACAGTTATGCAAAGCAGCGTAACACAAGCACAGCCAAGTGCAGGCAGGGAAAACCCGGGATATTCCCCAGCATGAAAGTCCCTCTGGCTTAGAAGTTTTGTAAGGTGCCCTCCCTCCAGTACAAGATCACCAACACAAGAGCAGATGAATTATAGGGTTTCTTGCTGTAAAGCTGGCATTTGAAAACATAGCAAGTTTATCCTTGATTCACTCAGTTTGCCACATGTGGAGTAGGATTAAATGGCTTTTAGGGATACATTGTATCTCTTTTAAAATTTGGCCTGTTCTTTTATTCGTTTATGTCTCTGCTTAAGACTCAGGGGGATTGATCCAAAACCCCCAAAGTCAGTGAATACCCTTTACTCCTGCAGGATTTGGGTTGTAACATCAGTGGCAAACACTTTGAAGTTAAGGAATCTTTTCTTCTCCCTATTAATCCTTAGAATATGGAGCACACCAACAGTAATTTGAAGATATTAAAAGGAGAGAGCAAAGCAGAAGAGAGCTTTTGAACGACCTCAGGCAACAGCTTGTTCTTATTTCAGTAAGCACTACTGGGCTACTTCCCATGCTACAGGATCAAACTGAGACAACCATCATCAGTGACAGAAAGAAGTCAGGACTTACCGACCACTGAAAGTGCAGCTAAGATTATCAGGAACTGCTTCATGAATAGCTGTGTGAGCTGGGCTGGGGAGCAGGGAGCTGATCCTGTGTGCAGGTGAATCACCTTTTACAGGAGCTAATCTTGTTTTCTGAGGCTGGGCTGGATTTGTTGCTCAGTAACAGGCTGCAGAGCTGCTGTCCTGCCTCCACGCAGACCTGAGATCAGCAGCTACAGATCTGTGCGCATGTGTGCGAGCGAACTGAGAGTGACAAGAGGAGCACCTCTCCTTCCTGGGCGCGCACACCTCTCTGTATAAAGGTGCACAGGCCAGAGGCTTAGAAAATCCTGAGCTTTTGAAAGAGAGCCAAATGCCATTTTGCTGATAGCGTCCTGCCTGAGCGCCCTCACGGAGGTTTCTCAGGTTTGGGGCTTGCTTTTCTGATCGGGTAACTGCAACTCACTAAACTCCAGAAATTCAGCCTTAGTGCTGGGCTCCTCTTGGTTTTAAACTGCTGGGAGCAAACCCCCTATTTCCTTAAGAAACACCCTCGAATATTTTCTTTAAAGGAAGGTCAGAGGACCACTGGTTTTAAGCTCTCCCACTGTCCTCGTTGCTCTCCTCAAGCCCAGAGGTTCTCTCACTTGGCATGGGAAAATGTCACCTTCCCGCAGGAAGAGCCCGTGCTGTCCATGGCTTTTCTCAGAGGCCACTGTAGACCTACAGTCCATTCTTGTGGCTGCATACAATACAAAGCTCTGCTCTGAGTGTCATAAGTGCCATACGCTAAGAACTGTAGGGTTGTATGAAATCTAAATGAGAGATGCAGTTCCTTTTCCATAGCAGGCTTAGTTTTTCAGGGTGATAAGTTACATTTTCAGGCTTTTCTCAGAAGAGGGAGAGACATTTCCTTCTTTGGTGAGAAGTGAAAGCTAATTGCCTGTCCCCAGATGTGGATCTGGAACCATCAGATGTGTGTAACCTCTGAACAGCAGCTTCTTCTTCCCAGGATGGCTGAGGTGGAGAAAGCCTCACACGTGCAGCCTGCATTTGAGGCTTGGGAAACTCCCATTGCCACTGCTTCTCAATTTTTATGGTATAGCTGTTCTTATGACACAAACTGGGTTACCTCCTCCCTGGCTTACTTCTCTGGTTTACTCTTACCCCATGGTCATAACTGCTCACTAAATGGGGAGGTCCTGTCCTCAGTCCTCTGTTTTGCCTAGGATTAACCAGACCACTGCATAAAGCTGAGGTTCCACCAACACAAATCCAACTGGGCTGTCTTTCTGAGCACTGAGAATGTTCACACTGTGATTGCTTCAGCCCTAGAAAAGCTTTAACAGTAATACCTGCTCTAAACCACAGAGGCCAACTGCGCACTAAACAAATTCTGCTGTCACTGTTCTAGCCTTATGGCCAAATATGATAGAAATTACAGCCCCTTCTGCTTACCTCTTCATCTCATGGATTTTCTGTCCCTGAAGTTCCCTGTCTGCTCCAGGATTAACAGGGCTGCGCTCTTCCAGCCATGCCACTGGTGCATGGCTGTCAGTTTGCCTTTCTCCTCTCACTTGGACAAGTGCAGAAGCTTCACAGGTTTATTAAACAGGACACACCTACCCACCAGCATGGCCAACATCTCCTTAGGTACAATGCTTCATCAGGATGTTCCTGCTTGCTAAAGAAATTCCATTCTTTCCTTCCCTCACGCCACTGCCTCATGTTTCTGCTGTGTGATGACCCAAGAGAGGGCAGAGGTGCAGTGCACCTGAGACTTTAGTTTTAAGACTGTAACTTAAAACCTTATTTCTGCCCTTACTTATCTACATACCTCTGAATCTTTTGGTACCTGAACATCTCCAAAAGATCCCGGTGAAAGAAGGCATGGAGCAGCAGGATGCAGCTCATCTGGCCCCAGCCTTTCCTGCACTTCCATCCTGAGAAAACCTGGACAAGACAAAGAGCTGATCCCAGGCCCTGTTTGCAGAGCTGTGACATGCCAAAATAATTTTGTAGAGGTTACACAACTTCGGAGCTTCCTGTAACTCAAAGCCTGGAGGTTTTTCCTTGATTGCACAAGAAGATGGGTGGTGACTATATTTGGATGATCCGTATCTTTCTAAAGGAGCTGGAGGGATTGCAGTGCAGGATGTACCCAGGACACTTTGTGGAGGACAGATAAGAAAGAAAAGCAAAATTCTAGTTGATGAATCTTTTCTCCCACCTCCCTTTTTTACTTTACCTCAGGACCTTCATTTGTACATCTCCCTTCCCAACCCCTCCTACCATCCCTGCCTCTCTCTAACATTGTTCTCTGGATTCCCTGAGGATGTCAGCTTCCATACCCACCCTCAACACCCTTCCCTCATCCAACTCTGAATACAGAGAATGGCTGTTGTGTGTCTCCTTCTTGCTTTTAACCCTTTGCTTTTCTGTCTGTCCTTTTACTGGAACAAAATGGGAGAGTTTGTTTCTGTGAGATGGGAAATACACTGAAAAGGTTGGTATTGCTCATGCAGGGGAGGCCTTGCCTCCCCTGTGCCTTTTGCTGGGGGACTTCTGATCGGATTCTTTGCTCAGAGAACTGGTCACAGTCCTGGGCTTCCAGTGACCCAGAGTGATCCGGCTGAGAAGTTCCTGGGATTCCACTTCCATTAGAAAGCCCATGATGGGGTCCTGATTTAAAATGAAATGTTTTTCAGGATGAGCTGCCCTCACCCTCTGTAGTTCTGGGAAACAGAAAACCACGCACACATGGAGTTATATATCAAAATATTATTGCCTCTGCATCAAGCAGCTCTCAGGTTCTGCACCACAGGGGAATTCCACCTTCAGAAAGTGTATTTTTAGAACCCCAAAACAAATAAACACACACACATGCTGCACGCTTCTCGCTGTGACTTCACTCTCCTGAAACAGAGAGTACCCTGGGGAGGTGTCACTGCGTGCTCCACTGCTGGTGGGTTCACCAGAGCCATCACACCTTACCACAGCTGGGTGGTACAGAGCGATGGTGAACATCACTTGTTACTTAGCACCAAAAAGAACCCTTTTGTCTCCCTAAAGTCATATGCCTTGATAGGCCAGACATCAGTAGAAACTCTGGGTGAATAAATACAAAAAGCACCTCTGTCTGTCCTTGCTCTGGTTTGGGTATCCGTGCCTGGATACCTGGAGCTCTCCAGCACCTGCCTGCCTCACCGCAGAGCTGCTGGGGCACTCTAGCTCCTTCCCATGTAATGTGCGTGCTCGTAGCCTTTGAATTTAAACTTGTGATCATATTTTTCCTCCATATTTGAAGTTTCAAATGCATCACTGAGCACCGTGGGTGTGGGGGGTGTCCCTTCCAGAAAACACTCGCTATCACAGTCACTTGCAATGCCTTCATCTTCTGCCACCTGTAATGTCTGGAAGGAAATGAGCAGCTCTGTGCTGGGATCCACGCTGAGCCAGGAGATCTCGCCGAGCTGGGCCTGCAGATCAGCTGCTGATTGCTGGTAACACTGGGGGCAATGATAACCCTGCCTGTGCAGGCAGTGCTCACCAGCTGGGAGGCTGAAACAAGTACTCTTCATCAGTGTTTGCAAAGGAGCCATTCCCAGGCATTCATCCCTGGCTGTATCCTGCTGTCCCTCTTCCCTGTTCCCTGGGAATCTCACATCACTGAGCGATATTCTTCCCAAAGAGGAACTGTGAGAAAGGGATGCCGTCTCATTCGCTTGGGATCCTGAGGTGTCCACCTCATTCTTTCTCATTGGAAAGAAAGAGAAACCCAAGGTGCTTAGGTCAAGCAGAGATTCACTCTCCACGGAGAGGCCTCTAGATCCGGAGTCCAAGCTGGATTCCCCCTGAGCTGTTCTGGATGCTTGACAGCTGAGATATCTGTTTGGAAACTGCATTTCAGTGTACGGAGTGAAAGTACTGCTGTCTTCTTCCTCCTCCTCTTTCTCCAGTGATGATGATGATGATGATGATGATGATGATGATGATGATGATGATAGGAAAGAAGCCACCCATGGTAGGTTGTTTCTTGCTAAAGCTTTGTTTGTCTTCCTTTGTGATACTGGCTTCTCAGTGCAGACGAGACAGTCCCTGAAGAACTCCTCTGTACTGAGCTCACAGTGGAAGGCTGCTGCAGCAGCTTTTAACTGGGATAAATCCTACCAGGGAAAAGCAGCAAGACACACATAGTGAGTTAGTGATGCCTTTTAAAGAAAAGTTTGGATAGAGGAAAGCTTACTTACAAAGGGACTAATGAACACAAACTGGGAAGTGCAGAACTCCCAGTTACCCTCTGACAATCAGCAAGACCTGGAGTCAGGAGGGGACCTGGCAGTTGGGCCGTACCAGAGCGTGAGGCATCTTCTTTCCCTTAACGTCTTGTGTCAGCAAGCAGGCGATGAAGGCACTTGTCAGAAAGATGGGGAGGACAAACACGGGGATCGTGGCAGAAAATGGGAACTTCCATTCCACTGCTGAAAAAGACAAAAATAATGTCCTGCTGATGTTACTATTTCATAGTAACAACAGGCTCTATACTCAGCTTTTCTTTCCAAAATCTCAATGATTTTTAGGCTCAAGATCCATGTTCTACAGATGGAGAGAGAGGAAAATAGTTGTCTGAGATCAAATTCTAGTGAGAGGCACAGCCAAAAAGGAATGTTGGTACCACCAGTGCCTTACTTGGAGCAGGTGAAAAACGAGGCTTTATTCGCATATTTTTCAGGATAAGTATTCCTGAAATTTCAGTGTGAGCCTCACTCAAGTACAATATTTCAGGATTATCAGAAGATACTTCAGGGTTTGATTATTTTAATTCAACTGTTTCTACAGAAAGCAGGAACCTTTCAGTAGAAGCTCCGGCCAGTCAATTTCACAGGAAGCCCTTTTTTGTTTTGGCTGAAAGGCTAATTTGGGTGGAAATCTTTGCCTTGCCCTTCAATGTGCCATTTGATGTCTCACCACGTCCTGTCCTCAGCAGGGCCATACCTTTGTGGTTCAGCAGCACACACACTGGTTGGGAGAATTTGCTGTGCTTGAAGTCGATGTTCTGGAAGGAAGATCTGGCACTTAAGCAGTAGTTGCCTCTAAGCGCAGTGGTATCGATGCTCACTATATTCTTCATAAATATGCTTTCGTACCACTTCTGCTCAGAAACACAAAGCACAGAGGGTTGGAAAGATGATTCTTTCATCATTTGGGTGGTGGTTCTCTACCTTTTTAGCCCTCATTGTGTGTGTGGCTCAGTGGTTGCAAAGTGCATGGAGAGGCACTTATGTCTTGATTGCTGTTTGTAGCAAGCATCTCCCTAGGGCATAGGGATTCCAGGGTGGGATTTCCAGCTGGTGTTGGGCTGTTCTGCCTTGGCACGCTGTTAGTGGTACCCAAAGTCAGCTATTGCCCTTTATACTGACTGTAGTGTAGCCTCCCCATCACATCTTCCTGACAAAACCAGGGAACTACCAATAAAATAAGGATGCTCACAAACATCTACTTTTCTTCTCTGGCTTTGGTTTCATGCTGGTTTAGCCATTTCATTTTCCTCAGTCCCTCCCTGCCCAGAAATCTGAAGCGATTTCAGCTCAAGCTGGGCATTATTCCTCTATTTCATCTAAGTGCCACTCTTACTGACCTTGTCATCGGATCCAGCTTCCCAGAGGTTCACGTCATACATCCAATAAAGGCTCTGCACACAGGTGGCCAAAGGGAAGGAGGCATTCACATGGATTTTGTTCTCCTTGACATTCACATGTAGCACTGGGGGAGCCAGTTCCACTGTAATGGTGTGACCAGATGTAAGAAGAGTGTTTGCTTGTGCCCTGCTTCACAGAAGTAACACTTTTCTGTGACCGGTCTGCACTTCTTCCTCCTATCTTGTGATAGCCATGAAGGATGGAGGAAGGAAAGGGAATACCTCTGTTTTATCTAACATACCCCCACTGCTTTGTGAAGAGCTTGAAGCCAGTTTGTGGAGCACTGATGAACCAGTCCTGCCACTTGCTGCAAGACTGATTTTCAAATGATCCTGGCTTGCTGTCTGTGCTCACTCGAATCTCTGTCATTCCTAAGGCAGCTTGGTACTGTTTCCGTGGTGTAGGGTCTCCTCATCTGCTCATGCCAACACTGTTGTTGGGATGTCCCTTCACCCAGGCTGTAGCCTGACAGACACTCACCATCCAAATAGTATTCCTTGAATTGTGATTCTGCCCATGGTGACCGCAATTGTCCAGAAACAGCTTTTACTCGAGCCCGGACTTTCACAAACAAGCTTGGCAGCACACAGGTCAGATTGCAAGAGGTTCTGCGGGTATTTTTGCAATGAGGAACCTTCATCCATTTGCCCATGCGTTCCTGGCTAAAGGAAGAGACAAGCATACCGTAATATTAGACACGTTGTTTTGTTGTAGAGCAAGAGAAGGGAGGGGGTTGGAGGATGGGTGCCAAATCTTGCTCAGAGCTTGAAGCACTTTCCAGAGGGGTAAGGATTGGGTTTGGTGAAGGGATGCAGCCAGGTCACTGACAGGGATAACGACAGGGATTATACACGTGTCAGATGTTGGCTGGTGCTGTGTCTGCACTCGGACAGCCTCAGTAAGCACTTACCTTTCATACTGCACAGTGTATGTAACGTCTGGTGGAGAGCCCTCTCCTGGAGTCCAGGTCAAAATCATGTCAAAATCCTTGGACAGCAGCGTAACATTTTGAGGAGGGGGCAGTTGACCACGACCTGATTGAAAGGGAAAGTTACAGGAAAGATTTAAAATATCTCTCGGGATGGGAAGTATCACCTGGGTTTGACCAAGGTGGCTGCACAGCTTGGGGCACAGCAGCTCAGTTCATTTAAGACTGGAAGTTGTGGAAGCAGGTATGTATGTCATGTGGTCCCGTCTTCCTCATCTCTTCTCAAACACCTTCATCTCAACAGATTTTAGAATTAGCATCCACGTTTGTGTGAACCATCCTGCTCTGTCATTTGAACTGGCTTCCCCCATGGTCTCGCTGGATTTCACTGTGACCCATTTGCAACCCCCAGTCACCAACCTGCCTCCCAGCCCCAGGTGAGGGGGACACAGGGGCTCTGCTCCTTCAATTCGGGTTCTTTGAAGGCAGATCCTACCCTGAACACCTGGGATGCAGCATTGCATGCTTCCCACTTGGGCTTCCCTGGCACCTTTTGTTGCCGACAGATCACAGAATCATAGACTGGTTTGGGTTGCAAAGGACGTTAACATCATCCAGTTCCAACCCCCTGCCATGGGCAGGGACACCTCACACTAGACCATGTCGCCCAAGGCTCTGTCCAACCTGGCCTTGAATGCTACCAGGAACGGAGCATTTACCACTTCTTTGGGCAGCCTGTGCCAGGGCCTCAGCACCCTCACGGTAAAGATCAGTACATACATCGCTCATCTTCAAAAGACACGTTCCATAGACAGATTTGAAATTGCTGTTTCTTTACAGTGGAATATTTCACTTTATGTGAATCATTCCCATTTAAACTGCTTAAAGTTTACCTGTAAGTGTCTTCCCTCCCACGAGCAGAGCCCCAGAGCACACTGCAGAGGCCGTAACAGTGACGGCTGTACTGTACCTCTCGCCTGGCGCAGGAGGCACAGTGCCAGCAGCATTCCGACTCTCCAGGGGGACATGCCGAAACAGAACTTTCCCACTTGTAATAGATCTCCTTTCTCGCTACGTTTTCATCATGTTGTTTTCTGGTATCCAGCTGTATGGATGACGGAGAAGCAGCGATGAATGCAGTGCACAGGCGTGCGCAGCCTCACTTCCTGGTCCGGCCCAGAGGCAGCACCTCACCGGAACCGGGAGAGGAGCTGATGTGAGGTGTGAGAGTGATGTTGGTGAGAGGGAAACGTAAAGACTGCGGCACTACGCCCTCCTGTGTAACCGAACCACCGCGGTCACAGCCTACGTGTAGAAGGAACACAGTGAAACAGCACGAGCCTTATCTGCTGAGGCACCTCATTAGAAAATGAACCTTTGGAATGCAGCTGTGTGGCTGTGAAATATTAATAGAAATCAAATAAGGTTTTACTGCATGAGGTATCTAATAATAGCCTAGCAGTAATAATCATCCATCAGTAGTGTGTGAGATCACATTACTTGTGTGTTTACAAGAGATCAAGGATTTTCTCTTCATTTATGTTGCCAGGTTAAGAATGTTTCTCAGGAGTTAGGGAATTACTTTACTTTACAGATAGGGAAGTGAAGTGCAGGAATGGGACAGAGATCTGCCCCTACAGTGGGGGCAAAAGAAAGGAGTTGGGTCCTTCTGATAAACCCTGGGGCTCTGTGAGTGCTGATGCTGGTGCAATTCCTTTATCTCTTAGTTGCTACTTGTCAGTTATTAGTCATGAACCCCAAAACCCCAGTCAAAAGCAGGACCGGTTACCAGGACTGTACCAACACATGGATTGTTCTTGGTCCCTGTGTGGCCTCATCGGTGAGCACGTTGGCTGCTGGCCTTGGCATTGGCAGCTGTGAAACCTGGAGGTGGTTTCACCTGCGTTTGCAGAACATGGTACTTTCAGCTCCGGAGCTCTCCTGGGGCAAAGCTCAGTTTCGAAGTCGCCACTGTGTGTTATAGCCTGGCTGACACATCTTACTGCAGTCATGGGGATGTGGTTCTGCTCTGCGTGTGTCACAGGCACAGCAGGAACACCCTGGTCCAGAGGCGTGCCTGGGGTACCTGTTGTGCCTCTGCCCTGAGCACAGGGAGAGGAGGACAAACAGCCCATCCATCGTGCTCTTTGGCTGGCACATCAGCTCCTGCTCTGCCCCTCACAGTCACCTCCAGGCTTGTGCCATGAGGAAAGGGAATGGGTCAGTGACATGACCACACAGAAGGTCACACCGGCACAGGGAAAAGGGGTTCTCTGGGTTTTCCCAAGATAGAACACACACACACCCCCCTCCCCTGGCAGACGGTCCTTTGCTGCACCAGTGAATGTCGGGTTCTGGGTACTGAGTGGCAGAAGAGCTGATGGAGCTGGGTTGTGTTGGCAAAAGCCGGTATCTTTATAACAGTGGTACCAAACAAACATGATGTGACTCAAGCAGTAGGAGGAGACGAGGTGACAAGTTTCTTCAGTCACAGCTTTCTCCAAAAATCTCCATTTCTTCTTACCATGGGCTTCCGTGCCCAGCACATTTCTTGCTCCTTGGCTGGTTTGCTGCCTCTGTTTCATTTCTGTCAAGTTTCTCTTTCTCATGCAAATAGAACTATAATTCTTTATAAAGAAAAACCAGTGCTAAGGGTCTTGGAGGGCTGAAGGTCTGTTCCCTTTAGCATCCAAACTGCAAAGCTGGTGCCAGCACAGGGCTCTTCCACTTCCTGAACCAATTAGGAAGTGAGCCGAGGGCAGACCTCACGGAGATCTTGGTGAAGCCCTCGGGCAGCTTCTCTTGAAGGTGCTGCGTGATGTTTAGTAAGCGTTTGCGAGGGGTCAATCTTATCATCATCGTTGTTTCCTGTGGAACATCTGCCCTGAAATCTGGTCTCCACCGGCCTCTGTGCCAAAACTCCCTGTGCCTTGAGCATGACCAAGGACCTGCCCCAGGACACACGAGTGTCGCGGGGGGCAGGGAGGCCACGAGGTGTCGCTGCCTGTCAGACAAAACACAGGTTCCTCCAGCGATGGGCTCCTGGCGAGACCTGCTTAAACCTTGGCAAGCTCCACCACAGCTCCTGCGCCCTCTGCAGCGCCTGCCGCCCTCCGCGGGCAGTGTTTCTGCCCCCAGGAGCGCTTCCAACAGCATCCTCCCATGGCAGGCGCAGCGCTCGTGCTGTACGCACCGGTTTGCTCTCCTGCCCGACCAGCCCGTGCCTGGCCGCGGGTGCGCAGCGGGGCTGGGAGCAGGGCTGCCCCTGGGCGTGCTGCGGCGACCGGAGACTTGCAGCAGGAGGCCTGGTGCTGCAGAGGGCAGGGCTCAGCGTCACTGCCCATCGCTGCCACTGTGCCTGTGTGCTCCCCCTCCTTTACTCATATGCAGCATAAATGCTTTGGGATGGGTTTGTCACTCCTTAGTGCAGTGCCTCACCTCTGGGTCCATCTGCCACAATAGCGAGGTACCTGGGGAACTCTCGACTTCCCACCTCTCCACACGCAAGGGGTGATTCAACCCATTCTGAGGCAGACTGACTGACACCTTCCTTTCTCGAGGAGGGGCACTGCAGGAAATGCAGTCTTCCTCTTGGGAGGAAGGCACCGTTTGGGCTGGGGTGTGATTTTATGAAACCTTTGGAGGCAATAGGCAGCACCAAGTATTGTCATCCCAGCTCCTTCCTTCTGCTCTCACCCACCCAGGCAGTTGTTGTGCAGATCTGTGTGTGACACATCTGGTGAGCTTTGGAGAGTGACTGATCCCACTGAGAACAAACCCGCACATAAAACAACTGAACAGGGCATCTCTGGTATGAATGGCACATTCCCCATGTGCTCTTACACTAATGTCAGCACCAGGTTGTGTGAGGGGCTGGCTGAGTGTTTCCAGCTTCTTAAAACATGAAGCAGCTGATTTTTGTTTCTTTCTGAAATGTTGAGAGCTCTTTTATTCCTGAGTTAAATAAGATGATGCAGTTGGACAAGGTTTCTATTGAGACATGGGAAAGTTTCAGCTCAGCATTTTTTGGGAAGAACATTTTCAGTTCCTGTAGGCCAAAGCTCATTCTCCTCCAGCAGCTCTCACAGCCCTGTGCTGGTGGGATTGCTCAGCCTAAGAGAACGCTGCAGGTGGGCACAGGAGGTGGCACTTGTCACAGACATTCTGGACACTGAAAGTACTGGGGAATGAGAGTGACATCTTCCAGTATTCTCGCTGGATGATGTGGGAAACATCTTAGAGGAACGTGATCCGGATTGATAGTGCTCAGAAAGCAGCCTGGCATCCAGGCCGCTGAGTGTTTGGGCTTGGGGGAAATTACTTTGCAAAGTTTAGGAAAGCAAGTACAGGGAAATGATGGGATGAGCCAAGAACAAAATGCTATTGGGAATTAAGAGGTTAAAAGATCTGCAGAGCTAGGTGATGCCAGATGGTAAAATAAAATGCAGCAGTGTCCCCTTGACCCAGACAGGCATCTGGGGAGCCTGTCACCGGCAGGAGGAGAAGAGAATGGGCTTGATTTGTTTTTAAAACAGTATGAAAAGACTCAAAATGAAAAGCAAAAACAAAACCATAAAATGTTCCCCATACAAGTACTGTGAATCATTTCATACCCTTTATTTTCTCCTCTGGGGCAGGGTTTTTAAAGGAACTCAGGCTTTGCCTGTACACGGCCACTGTAGCTGACACACTTCTGATACGAGGGTCATGATTTGGAGGTGATAACGCACAGGCTGCTCCCTCATGGTAAGGAGGTCACAGCAACCCTGCGCAGACCCTGCACCCCGCAGGTCAGCCTTCGTGTCAGGGATTGTACCTGTGTCATGGTTTCATTAACCATCGTGTTCTAGCAGGTCATAGAGGTGGTCAGACAAGGCCTGAGGAGCTGCCCAAGGAGAGCACAGCGCTTCCCAGCCCTTTCAGACCTGCACAAACAGCATGCAGTGCCAGCGCAAAGGACTCTCCTCCTCTGTGAGCCTCGTTACCATTAATGCTGTGTGCTGGTACCCAGAGACACATAGCTCCCCTCATCTCCTCCCCTCATCTCCTCCCCTGCAGCAGTGATTCAGCCCATCCTGCACCATCCCTCACTGCTTTAGTGCTCAGCAAGAGCAAATCTGCAGAGATTTGGGGTTTTTCTCAGCAAGAGAAGCCCCTGCTGAGCGGAACACAAACCCAGCACTCGGAATGAAATCCCTCCCGCCAACAGGTTTCACTTCCCTCACAGCAAGTGCATGAGGAGAAGAATCTTTTATGGGATGTTTACGGGATGCTGGGAGGGCCTTGCCCCTTCTGTGGGTCACTCCGGCTGCAGCGGGGAGCTGATGGCATTTTTACCTTCCCTGTGACCTGCTGTTTGGGTGCAGCCCTGCGTTGTACAGCACGCACACAGACCTCAGCTAAAGTCCAAACTACAACCAAGTGGACATGGCTGGGACCCCCCTCCCTCAAGCTGCCCTGAGCCATGGGGCAGACACGTGGGGTGGTTCTGATCAGCTGGTGGGCTCGAGCCCATTGCACGCTGCTTCTCTTGCTTTTCCTGACGCCTGTCCCTTCCCCTCCACGGTGCCTTTTATTCATGCTGAAAGCAGTTAGGGAGCTTGCCTGGACATGCAGTAACGGCGAAACTCCGGAGCACACAGAGTAAAACATGTGCTAGCCCACAAGGTGCAGATACAACAACACAGGAATGTCCTGGGGGCACCGTGCCTCCTGAAACCCCCAGCTCTCACCGATCAGCGTGGGAAAAGCGGTGGGGACCCTGCATGTTCCAACAGAGAGAGACACTTGATTCTAGCAACCTGCCTGTTGGACTCCCTGAGCCAAACTGGGCTCTCGGGGGTCATCCTGCAGGCTTCAGAGTGTACCCCTCTTCGAGAGGATTTCCTTACTATGGGCCATGGTGTCACCCTGCCGTGGCTCAGGACCGTGGGATGCCAGAACACTGGCCCTGGCTGTGAAACTCTGCTGCATGGCAGGAGGATGCAGGGATTTCTACACACCGCTTACAAGCAGGGAATACATTCTGTCTTGTGTGGATTTCACCCAATGGTATTGAGTGCACATGCTGGGGAGGAGGAGAACACCACAGGGAAGCCGTGTATGTTCTGTGTCTGTGATTTGAACAGCGTCAGGAGAAGGTGGGGTGTCTGCAGCAGTGGGTGTGCAGGCACAGCCAGAGGTGGATTTCCTTGGCCAGGCTGCACGATGCGATTCCCCCACAACCACCCGTGGCAGCAGGTTCCTGGTGGGGTGGGTCGTCGCTCTTTGAATGTTTGTGATGTTTTGCATCGCAGCATTTGGATGCCAAAGCTCTACAGTGCTGTAAAAGTTAATTAGCCAGATAACTAATTAAAGACTTCTCCCTTTTATTGTTGCCAACTTGCAATTCAGAAAGGGGCTTGTGTCAAAGTAAATCCAGCAACACACCCCAGTGAAAGAAGTGATAAACCATTCAGGATCCAGTTAACCATTCCAGGGACTGGTGTGGGAAAATCCCATCCCTGTCTGGGGGGAAGGAAGGTCCCAGTGACACCAACAGCACCAGCACAGCTCACCTGGCTTTGGCTGCTTCTCCAGAGGGGCTCCTGCTGTGGAGAGGAGGGTCACAGGCTGGCACTGTGAGCGTGGGGGGCACGGTTTGTAGGTGCCAACGAGAACCTGGTGTTTGTTACGGTGTTGGAAGAGTCCCCATGAGGGTCACATGGACTTGAGGACCTGGTTTGATCTCCCTGGAAAAGGGATTTACGAGGGTTTATGGGGCTTTGAGCTATGAGGGGATGCACAGGAGGCTGGAACGCAACCCTGTGAAACCAGCTCTCCTGCGCTCAGGGTCTCACTGGAAGGGAGGAAGATCTCACTGGACATGCAGACACTGGTGATCTCCAAGGGAACCACTTTTCTGTGGGTCACTGCATAGGAGATTCATACAATTAAAACCCTAACTCATCAGCAGAACACATCCTCATTCACTGCACCAGCGGGGCCAGCGGTGTCAGTGCCCATCCCCTCGGTGCAGCAGCATCCTGGGGTCCTTCTGGCTCCAGGGAATCCGCAAGGAGAGGCTGGAGGGCAGGAGAGCAGAGCTGAGGTTCAGACCCTGCTGCTCTGGCCCCCAGCCAGGAGACGTGCTGCACGGCGGTGGCAGCGCGCCCGGCGCTCCCACCCCGGCTCGGGAGAGGGGCCCATGCTGCACGTGCTGGGTGCGCTCCGGGTCCCAGCTCTTGTGCAATCCCAGCGCAGGGCGGCTGAGTGTTTGGAATTCCACCGAGCTGCCCGGCCCTCCTTCCCCACCGAAAAAGAGGGGAATTGAGCAATTTGAACCAGTGTCCCAGGCTGTGGAGCTCGCATCGGGGGGTGATGCTGGTCTCACCCAGCAACCTGCTGGTCTAAGGCTTGTGAGTTTGATGACATGGGTGCTGAGCTCAGGCCCCTGGCACACATTTACCCCAGATGAGGATCTGGCCAGAGTCCCGATACTGGGAGCATGTGCTTCCCACCCCCGCTGCTATCAGGCCCAGCCCTCAGATGACAAGAATTTAATTTAAAGGCTCAATCTCTTGTCTGAACAGCTCCCTCCCTCCCCCTCTCTGATGAGAGGAAAAGCTTCGGAGAGGCATCCAGGCGAGTGGGAAAGCTTTGGAGAGAGCTGTCTCTTGCCCTTTAGCCATCCAGAGAGGAAGAGCTCATCTGAATGAAATGAGGATCAATCAGAGAGAGGCATGGGAAAAGCTGGGAAAAGGAGCCTCCAGTGATGTATATTCATGGGGGGGAAAACCTCCCCCAGACATGCAGAAGCTTTGATGAAAACCCTCCCAGCTGTGCTGTGCCTTTGAAGTGACACAGCAGAAGTGTATTCGTGATTGCCCAAGAGATAGAAGCAGATGAGTTCTCAATCAGCTGAATCCTTATATTTAGGATAGACTTTAAAGCTTACTTTTTATAACTCCTTCCAAAATTAATGCGAATCATCTGCACAGCACCCCATCCCTCTGCCCTGCTTCCTCCCCACCCCAGATAACCTACAAAGCCAGAATCACACTCCCAGAGGGCAGGGGATGAGGTGGCCTCGGTGTTTCACACTGCAGGGGGGAACTGGGAAGAGTCCTGAACCATCAGCAGGAAATACAAAGCTGATGGTTAGGGCTCTTTTTTACCAAAAAAGAGGTTTCTGAGGTGTCCCCACACAGCTTGTGTGAAAGTGTTGTAGCATTTCATCAGCAGTGTGCCTCCTACCCCAGCGTTTGTCTCTATCTGCTCCCATGATCTAAGTCTTTAAAAGCTGAGTCTAAACCCTGAGCTCGGGTTCTTAAGCTGAGCAGTGTTAGAGCTGTTTTCACCTGGGAGGGTGGGAGGGATGAACCCTGACATCGCAGCGTCCCATCTGGATCACCATCATGGGCTGGGAGCACCTGCTGTTCATGGAGCTGAACCTCATCCCCTGAGCTGACATGACCACCCAAAGCCATGAGAGCTGTTGAAGGTTTTCTCACTGCTGGAAGGTTTCTCCGCTCATAACCATGGGGGAAAGGTCAGTTTTTGCCGAAAAGTTATCCAGAAATCCAAGTTCCGGCCTTTGCTTCCTGAGCTGGGCAACATGCTAAACAAAGTGCTGGAAGTTCCTCCTGTGAAGAACCTCAAGGAGTATCTGGTAACCCAAACCCAGGTCACTTCTCCCTTGAGCTGCCCCTTTTCAGCGGGTGGCTCCCATGCACTCCATGGGTACATGCAGTGCAATCAGCCCGGTCATGTGTGGTGAACACACTTCAAGGTGCGTTGGCAGCTCCAGATGATCAAAGCCTCTCTTGTGCTGCAGTGGCAGTGCCAGGGTGTTTTCTTTTAAGTCTATCAGATAAGTTGCAAGCAAGTCAGTAGTGACTTTTGATGGGGTAAGAAACCAAGTGGAGAATGGTCAGAGACAAGAAATTGCTCAAGAGTTCAGTTAACTGAGAGCATGGGCATTGCCAAGACCGAGAAGGGACTTGCACAGATTTGTGGTTCTTTTGGTGCTAAGGTGGCCTGGTTTCACTTCCCTCAGTGATTTTACAAGTGTGCAGCCCAATGGGGAATGTAAAGTGTCAGTGATTTGAAATGGGAGGTCTTAATCCCTGCGAATCACCCTGAAAACTCCTCTGGTGACCTGGCACTGAGATAAGCCTCCACCCAAGAGGATGGGTCTTCCCAGGCTCTTGTTATGTCTCTTTAGTGCTAATGGCAGTTGGGCACATGCACCCAGCAATGAGGAAATGTCCTCACCAGGTGCCTTTGTGCTCCTAGGAATGTGTTTGCATTAAAAATGTATGTTTCTTATACAGATTTCTCTGTGCAGGATGGTGCAGGCTGTGTCTGGTGTTTAACTACCAGGTGAGGCAGGTGTGGGAACACGGAATCTTTACAGCCAGGCTGGAGGAGAACCAGTACAGGCATTAACTTGGTCCAGCGGAGCCCTGCTGTGGTTATAACAGAGCAGAGGAGGTGCACTGGGAGCTAAATGAGGCTGCTTCTGAACTGGAGCATCCGCAGGAGAGTTCCTTGCCATTTTACTGACCTATCTGAAGTTATTAACATTCATAAACTCAAACTGATTTCCCTGAATTTCCACCATGTGGAGTTTCAGCATCGATCTGAGGTGACTCCACCAGACCTCCAGTGTTTTTCATAGCCTTCAGCTACCTGGGCGAGGGGTGAGGAAGCAAGGAGCGGAGGAGGCTGCTGGCATGACCATTAGGAAATACCTCAAAAGAGCAAATCTTCCTTCTCTATGAAAGCAAAGGGCCGGCTCCTCGGGCCTCTGTGGGCAGTGAGGAGAGCAGAGCAGTTGTTCTGGAGGAGTCTCGCTCAGCCTGTTTGAAGGTGTGCAGGAGCTGTTGTTGCATCCTTCAGGAATGGAAGTCATTGTTCCTGGATCCTTAGGGCAAGAAGGGGTTTCCTGGACCCATCCTTTAGGAACTGCCTGTGTCCCAGCTGGCTCAAGTGGTGTATTGGCACACAGGGACCATCCCTGCCTTGTGCTCCTGGTTCTCAGCCATAGCAGCCAGCATTAAGCTACGTGTATTCCCAGCTGGGGGGTGACAGCATGAAAAATG
This sequence comes from Strigops habroptila, assembly GCF_004027225.2. NCBI lineage: Eukaryota > Metazoa > Chordata > Aves > Psittaciformes > Psittacidae > Strigops > Strigops habroptila. The sequence goes on from NC_044288.2 coordinate 914,308, forward strand.
AGGAAAAGGAAGGGAGCCCAGCCTCTTAAGCAGTCTTCTCCTCGACATTCCCACCCAAAATCCTGAGCTGCCAGCCCCCAGCCTGCAGAGGATGTTCCTGCAGCAGGACACAGCTTTTCAACATAGGTCCCATGGGATCTTGTAGCAAATGGGACAAACCCTCTGCCCTTACCACAGTTGCTCTCTCTTGGTGATGGACACTGCTCCAGAAGCCCTGTCTCCCCCTCATAGCAAATCCCTGTTCAAGATCTCTCTTGGGAAGGGCAGAGGCTTTGCTCCGTGGTGTGCTCATGCATGTGAAGATCTTTAGAAAGGCATGAGACACCTTCCCCTTACACGAGCCAACACAAATGTCACGTCTTGAGAAAACGCAATGAAATCTAATGTGTCACCTCTCCTGCTGGGGGTTTTAAAGGGGCCTTAGGTTTTTAGTGCGTGGGTGAAGCTTTAACCTGCCTTGAAAGGAGCTAAGGGGGAAATCCAGGACCCAGTGCTTTCATTACTTTTCGTGGTGGGGTTGTACACACAGAGATGACGTTGGACCTCTGCCCTGAGCACTGCTCAGCCCAAATGCAGAACTGTGGCAGTTTAAACCTGCTGATGTTTGTTCACGCTCTCCAGCCCGAGTTACATGACAGGAGAGTAACTGCTAACATCCAGGTGGGTTGGCCAGGCAGATAGGAGGTATTTGAACCCCAGGAGAGTAACTTTGTCCTGTGCCAAGTGAAGGGAAAACTTTGGAAGACCCTTTTCTGTGTTAGGTGGTGGCCCAGCCCAAGCAGCATTGATGGGGAAGCACGGGAGCAGTGAGGGCTGGCGTGCCAAGGCCTCACGGGTCGAGGTGCTGAGCGTTTCTGAAGGGGGTTCGCAGCAAGCACACACTGAGCAGGGAGCTCTACCCACTGCATTTGCTGAGCAGGGATTGAAATCCTCTTCAGCCATGGTTCTTCTGGCTTTCTTTAGGCTCGGAGAGGAAACCTCTCTCCCTATGGGGCAGAGGGTGGTGGTGAACCTCCGCCTGGGTGGACACGGCCGCAGCCTTGAGCTCCAGTCTGGGCTGTGCCCTTGCACAAAGATGGTTCTTGCATCACCAGAGATCCCATTCCCTATCTTCAGTCCACACCCTCTTCATCCCATTTAATTCTGCCCTTAACCAGCAACAACCATTTGGACAGCAGACACCCTTCCTCGCCTCTGCCCCCCTGTTGAACACCAGGCTGAAGTGAGAGGGTCAGGGCCTTCCACTGTCCCTGTCTGCGGATGATTTGCCAACCCACACCTTTCTGCCATGAAATCCCTCCATGCAAAGCCCTTGGTGAGCATCCTTGAGAAGAGATGTGCAGCACCGCTCTGCTGCAGCTTCCCCAGCTGGAGCCCTGATGAGGCTCCGTGCTGGGACACAAGGAGCTCAACTGGAGCGGTGGATACGGCTCAAAGTGGGCTCCTGTTGTGAAAGAGGGGTTTAGCAGGCAAACCTGTAGTTATGAAATGAAGTCTGCCTCAAATCTAACCGAGGAGGATCGTAGAGGCAGTTACTGTAATTACTACTCGTGATACGCACACTTCCCCATACGTTAGTTCCATATAAACCTCTTTTATTCCCTGTGCAAACAATGAAGAATTAGCAGCCTCCACCACTGCCTCTGAGCTCAATCATGTTTCTCAGGCCTGAGACCATCTCTCTGAGCAGCACCTGGCTCTGGGATCTCCAGGGCGTCCATGGCCATGCAATAAAAGCACATCAAACCTGGAAATGGATTCATTAAGATCTGGAGGGACGAGTTATCTGCAGGGCAGAACTGTTCCCAGGGGACCTTCTCATTAGCTTTCTATTGGTGGTGTCATTTCCTAGGGTATTTCCCTTTATTTCCCATATAAGCTGGTTCAGGCTTGGTTCTGGTGCCACTAATGTGTCAGGCACATGCTGTGGGGCTCTGCGGGGCTCAGGGGATCTGCCCCTGGCACCTTCCTCCCACCCGCCGCCGCTGTGGCCATCACTGAGCCCTGTGTGAGCCATGTCCCAGCCGTGGTGAGGCACCAGGCACACGCCTGTGACAGCAACACGCGTTTTCCCCAACATCAGCTTTCCTCCAGACAAAATTGGAGTTATCCCATAATATACATGTTCGCTGTAGCCAAGGTGCGTTGGTGGTTTACATCCCAGTTCAGACCACCGGAGCCCAGCCCTCCATTCCTCTGATGCATTACCGCTGACAGCAGTAATTTCTGGTGACAGATACAGAAATGTCCTTAGGGAAAATACAATAGTGATGGAAGTTTCCTGTGGGAAAAAGCTTTTTGCTTCTTTCCTTTCTTTTCTTTTTTTTTTTTTCTTTTAAGTGCTTTCACCTTTTCTGGTTTTTGTCTTTAGAGGCAGTTTCTTCACAGGCATTCAAAGCTCTTGATCCCATTAGTATCACTGCAGTTCGAGGTCAGTCCCAGTCTTACGAGGAATAATCAGTTTCTTTTAGGATCAAACCTGAAAATTCGGCTGCGCTTCCCAGTTGTGCTGGATCTAATCCACCAGCTGTGGTCTGTGGGTGCTGCAATCGTGGGGCAGACCACACCTCTGTGTGAAACACTGCCTTTTGCATAGCAACTGATACTGTGAGTTAAGCCGGGTTGCACAATCTAGACTCTAATCTTGACTGGAAAGATAGTATCAGTTCTGAGTCAGAACCATGTTTTCCCGTATCTCAGAGACAGGATATTTTTGCACAGCAAATGGCACAAATTTACATGTATGTAAATGTGTTTGCTGCTGCTCCCACCCCCCGGCTGCGCATGGGGTCGGGTGAGTCTCCCACTGCCTGCCCACAGCCAGACACACTGGTCAGAGCACAGGCTGGATGGGACCCACTCGGGACCTGGAGGTCTGAGCGCAGTTGGGAGGATTGCAGCAAACAGCGGGGAGGAGACTCGCAGGGCAGGAGGAAGGTTACAACAGCGAGAGACAAGATGCACCTATTGTCCTAAACCATTGACTGGGGTCACAGTCCCCAACCAAGTGATTTCATTGAAACAACATTGCAGAGTGATAACATTTCCCTGCTGCCATGGTGTGTGCATCGTGCGTGTGTCAGGGCACGGAAGTGACTAAGTGAATGACTGCCCACAGCTCAGGCGGCACTTGCATGGACCGGCTGAAGTCATTGTGAACCTCATCTGGCCATACCTGCAGCCAACAAAACACGATGTTGTTTCAGCCTGGAAGTCCATCAGCCTTATGAACATCACATGGGCTTGTGCTCACAAACAAAAACTTGGCACAAATACAAGGCACTTTTTCTCTCAGGTTCTCTAATCGATCAGCATGAATTCGTTAAACTCAAGGACAATTTTCTTGGCCTGAACATAGTTGGAATGTGTTGCTTTTAGTCCGATCTAGATGTGTGTGTGTGTGCCCCAAAGCCTCTCTGTGTTTTCAGCCTAGCAGCTGGTTTATAAAGATAACCCCTCTCACTTCACATCTTTGCCTTCCTTAAGCACACTATGAAACCCTGGTTGCGCTGGGTTTGATGTCACATCATGTCCTTACTTTGGGCCTGGTAAGCTTATCTCCAAATAAACGAGTGCAGCAAAGGACTGATGTTAATCACTGCATGAGCGGGAGGAAAAGAGAGTTTTCCTCAAAGTCCTGTGGAAAATTTTCAGCAGACACCCCAAGTTCTGGGATAACGCTGCAATCACCTGGCTTGCTTCCCAGCCGTAAGGTGCTTTGGACTCTGATCTGGTGGGGGAGATGGAAGGACTGAGCCCGCTGATCAGGGAGTACAACAGTTATTTTAACTGTGTCAACTAAGTGCCGAGATTTTGATGAGGCCCAAGTGTATTCATTAGACATTGATGGTTATTACAATTAATAACACACTGAAATTAATTACTGAGAAGAAATGTTATGTCCGTGTTGGTCCATCCGTGTGCATGACATGGAGACACCTTCCGAGGTGCTTTCTCCTCTTGCCCCCATTTGTGCTTTTCTTCTGGAGGGACCAGGGCTTCCAGTTAATTCTTAGAGTGACAGTTTAATGTATTATCTGATGTAATTCATTCCCCTCTGCAGCCCCATCTCCAAGCAACAAAGCAGGAGAAAATAACTGCTCAACCACCTCTTAATCCACCCAGAGTAAAGGCAAAGCCACTCTGAACTAGCCTGACAGGAATGATGACCCACAGAGCAAAGGGCTGGGGGCCCTGGGGGGAAATCTGCCAAGCTCTGCTCCTGTGAACCACCCGGTCCCTGTACCTGGGTGCCTGTGGAGCAGCTGCAAGCATCGCGGGCAGAAGGGGCTCTTGTGCCCCTTCAGTAGGCTCCGGGTCCTGATGTCTGGGGGTTTAAGCCACTTGTTGTGGGAGTGCTGGGAGTGACCTTAGCAAGTGGCTCCGAGCCAGCTTAGGCCTGAGAATAGGATTTCCTGGAAGCTCAGGTTTGCACTGCTTCGGCACTGGACAGACCATGGCTCTTCTGCTGAGGAGCGGATTCCATGTGGTGCCCTCAGTGAGCACATGTGCAGGTGCACACACATCTGCCTGAGATCTCCTAAAAATGAGATTCCATCGGGACATGGCTGTTCACTTAAAGCAGGCAGGAAAACTGAGGCAGAGAGACTTACCCAATGGGTAGATGGTGACAGCTGAAGAGCTAGGCTGGAAGGAGGTTACTGCAGGGCTTCTTCTAGAATCATTTTGAGGCTCAATCTTTTCCATCATAAACAGTGTCCACTGATGAAATCTGCTGACTCCCATCCAGACTTTACCATCAACAGCAGGGGAGGGTCGGGATGTTCTGCAGAAGGAGCAGTGGGACCTTCAGGACCAGAGCAGTAGAAACCAATTGACATTCAAAGTACCAAATGCAAATTCATGCGTTCGGGGATTAATAACTAATCAACTATAAACAGGGAATGCTTAATTTGGAGATGACAAAAGAAGGGAAGGACCCGCGTGTGCTGAGGGATCGCAGCAGATCTGTGAGCTATGGGCATGAGGCAGAAGTAAAAGAAGCTACATGTGATATTGGGATGTGTGGTGGGAGAGAGCACTACCCGGGGGGTAGAGGGGGGCTGGAAACCACGTCTGCAGGTGCAGGCCATGGCCACAGTGGTTGGTGGGAGTTAAAAATGAGTTGCACAGACACGTTATTTGGTGGCCAGCACTGCAGCCTTGGGTAGGCTGCTCCAGCTCAGAGCCCAGACACAACGGCTGGGCCCGACCGGTGTGTTCATCTCTGGTCCTTGGAGCACATCTCTGGTGATTCCTTAGGACCCCACAGCTGGATTCTCACACCCAACGTACCTTTTCTTTCCGGGCAGCATTGCTGCCTGACTCAGTGTTGGATAGCCTTACCAAATCAAGCCAGTGGCTTGCCCAGTGCAGTATCTTTCTCTTTTTACCATCACCAGGCAATACCTATGGGTGGTGAAACTCCTACAGAATGCACCCAGCTGCTTGAGCAATGCTGTGAATGGGAGGACAAATTCCTCCCTTGTCCCTAGAGGCCACCAGCTCATGCCCTGGAGCAGGAGGTCTCGTTACCCCTGGTTTTTTCCCTTGGGTTATATGACTGCCAGTGTTATTTACAGTCATAAAATTTTCCAACTCAACTTTGAAACCAGTCGACGTTGTTTGTCTCAGCTGCCTTCCTGCGGCTGCACATTCCTCTGCTCTGCTCTGCACTGGACACAGCTATTTCCTTTGAGGAGCCTGCATGTACTGCCCTTTAATGTCACTGGAACCCGCTTGTTCCACAGGGGCTGGCTGAGGGTGCTCAGCACCTCACAAGGTTCCTGCAGCCCTGTGGGTGACACAGGGCCTGGGCAGCTCCAGCTGGTGACAGCAGGACAGGGATCACCCAGCTCCAGAGGCTGGCTTTGGGGCTGGTTTATTTGATGCCTTTCTATTTTCCCTCTTTTTTCTCCCTGACCCTCTTCTGGCAAGAGCAGTGAGGGGCTGGCTGGCTTTGATTTACTGGCAGAAAGGAGAATTGTTCTGTTAGTATATAAGTATCTATTCTTCGAACCCAGAGTCTGTCAGTGATGCAGATATAATGTCAGCCAAAGAGGAGGCACGGAAGCACGTGAGGAACAGTGAATTCAGCAGCCCAGGGCTCCCATCACCCTGCAACAAGCCAAGGTACCTGAACACTCCAGGGCAGGCAACTCACAGAGCCCAAGAGCTACTGTGTAAGGGCTGCAGGTGCTGTTCCCCTGCTCAGATCCGCCGGGAATGGCAGCACAGGCACCATGAGGGGTGTTACAAATAGTCCTCGTGTCTGTGGAGAATGAGCATTTCTGCTCCTCCTGCACCCGAGGCTTTGCTTCTTACTGTTTCCCTCTTTGCTACCGGCAAAGGAGAGCCAACACATACTCGCTGTCAAGGACATGCTATACTTTAGGAGCAGACTGCGATGACTGCTGGTGCTAAGGGGGTGTAAGCCAGGCAGAGGATCGGCCTTTTTGTCTCCAGTGCCACAAGTACAAACAGAAATACCTGGGTACAATGTTTTTACTTTCATCAGGACTCTACAGATGCGAAGGGGCCCCTGTGAGATCATTTGCAGAGATAACTTGGAACATGTAAATAAATCCATCCCTGTCTCCCGAGATCCCCACTCAGCTGGTGCGTGCTGTAAACTCCAGCACCTCCAGCTCCCTCATTTCCATGCTCCATGGGGAAGGGCAGCAGGGTGGTACCAGGCTGCAGCTGCCTGCCCCACACACTGTCTCCGAGATCAACAGATCCTGTCACCCCCCGAGGTGCTGGAGGCTTTAATCTAAAGCTCCATGGAGATGCTCCATCAATTAGCATCTATGCTTACTACTCGCTCTCACTTCATTCTTACCCCAAAGCTCTCTAGATAAAAGGGAAGACTTTCAAAGCTCAAAGCTTTTCTGTAGCAGTTTCCTACTCTGGTTTACTCAGCCTCTCCTCTCCCTGCTCCTTTCTCCTTGGCTCTGAGAATCTCCCAGGTTTGTTTGTGGTTTTTCTTTTTGTCAGGAAGTTCAAACTCTCCCTTTCCTTATTAGGATTGTCTGTAATCCCATCTCCTACACATCCGTCTTGCCATCCTGGGCACTTTGGTCTGTTTTTACACACGTTTCTGCATCCCAGAGCTCGGCTGGTTATTATCTTTCCCTCCCACTTGGTGGCTGCTTGTCTGTTCATTTGCAAAACTGGATGGAGGTCTTCGAAGAGAAGAGATTTTAATTTGATTCCCAGTTGCCCTTGCTCCAAAGAGAGGCAGCAACTCAGCAGAAGGAAGATTTCAGGAGGGTTTTTTCCTAGTCCCAACCAGGGTCTGAACACAGGGTGGCAGGAATCAGTAGTGCTTGCTGTTACCTTGGCTCTGCTGCTCTCTTGTGCTGTGTTCTTGGGCAGCTTTGAGTCTGTTTTCCCAGTTATCAATAAACTCAAACGGGTTGGTGTATCTCCTAAGGATGTTGTAATCTTTTATTAGATGGTCTCTTTAGAGTACTTCCAGTATGAAGCTAAGTGCTATTGTCCAGAGAAAAAATATAATGGAGTAAGTCCTGGCTCTTCCCAAGCAGCTGAGCAAAGGATATGAGATGTGCTGGAGAAGCACATGGAATGGGGATCAGTTCTTTTTAACCACAGACTCCAAGGGGATTTCATGACTTCTCGTGGGTCTGCAGATGGGAACTGGGAAAAGGAAACTTATTGTCAGTTGGTTTAAACTGGTTATTTACAGAGGAATGGAAAATGAATAAAGATCCTCATCCAAAAACTGTTGAAAACAACAAATGGCTAAAAATGGGTCAACACCAGGGTGGAAGAAGTCAACAAAGACTTGCTTAAGCTTTCATGTGAGTTCCTTTGTGACTGTACACCTGTGGGTATTCCAGGGATGGGTCAGCTCCCAAGAATAATCCTGGAACTAGTGAATTTTAAGGAGCTCTGATTTTAATTCATATAGTTTAGTTTCTGTGGTTTACATCAAAAGGCAGCAAAATGCTGGGAAAACCTCCGGAGCAGCCACACCTCAGTTTTGAGAAGGGCAGTTCATTCACACCTACTCCACTGCTCTGCCTTTCAAGCTGTAGTAATTGTTTTAATAAGCAAAGCAGTTTTCTTTCTAGAGCATTCTGTTCCTTCAGCTGCTTGTCCCCATGTGCCGTGAACTTGTCCTTGGTTTTGCTTTGCCTGACTCCCTTTATAAATGTTCATTACGTTTGAGATGGGTAAGAAGAAGAGATTTCTTGGTGTCCAGGTAATTCTGTGCCTGGCAAGTTCTTGGCGGCATTTGCTGCTCTCAGCTCTCCAGTTCTATAGCCCTAAATGGGGCAGGCAGCTTGAAAACGGAATTGGCTGGCTCATACCTGGGCTGCACGCACAAACTGGCATTGTTATCTGCAAATGCAGCTTCTGGTTAAGTGCATTTATTTCTCTTTAAATACTCAGGCATAGAATCACAGTCTGGTTTGGGTTGGAAGAGACCTTAAAGCTCATCCAGCTCCAACCCCCTGCTACGGGCAGGGACACCTTCCACTAGAGCAGGTTGCTCCAAGCCCCTGTGTCCAACCTGGCCTTGAACACTGCCAGGGATGGGGCAGCCACAGCTTCTCTGGGCACCCTGTGCCAGCGCCTCAGCACCCTCATAGTAAAGAATTTCTTCCTAATGTTTAATCTAAATGTTCTCTCTTTCAGTTTAAACCATTCCCCCTTGTCCTGTCACTCCATGCCCTTGTTTTTTCTGCCGCTTTCACTTGCTGCACATTAGGGCCAATCCAGTTAAATTGCTGCAGTGGCCTCAATGAAAACTAGTGTAAGGAAGAGGAGAATTGGGTTTATTGTCTGTATGATGGTTGTCAACAGAGAAGAAGTTGCTGTATGCTGTGCTGGGAGAATTGACTTTACTGCATATTTGGGATATTTCCCATTCTAAGTATAGGAAATACTTGAACAAAGTCAACAGTGGTGCAGGCAGCGTGCAGCTCTCTCTGGGTGCCACCATTACAGCTGCCTTGTGCTGACGGAGTGGATTCCAGGCTGAGCTTGGAGAAGTGATGATTAATTTCCAGCAGTTCCAAAGAGGAAATTATACTCGTTAAATCAATCTGGGCGAATTTCAGCTCTTGCATAAAAGCCACCCTAATTGCATTGGTGAAGTCAGGATGAGCTGCAGCACTGTGTGCAGGAAGTTCACACACGCCTGGTGCTATCATTACCGATTGCAAAAGAGCCGGAGATGTTTACTCACCCGGCCAATAACATGTTTGTGTTCCCTCTTTTTTTTGTTTGTTTTTTTTTTTTTGTTTTGACCTTATTTAATTGCAGTGGGAAGGGGGCAAATACACAAATACAAATGGCCTCTGATGAGGGGACGATGCACTGAATGAACCCTTGGCTGGGCCTCGCTGCACCACAGCAGCGCAAGCAGAGCTTGGAGACGAGAAGAGAAGGCTCCAGAGAGAAGTCTTCCAGTGCCTAAAGGGGAGACACGAAACCCGGAGAGGGGCTTTGGACAAGGGCCTGTAGGGACAGGACAAGGGGAATGGCTTTAACCTGCCAGAGGGGAGATTGAGATGAGCTCTGAGGCAGCAGCTCTTCCCTGTGAGGGTGCTGAGGCGCTGGCACAGACTTTTCCCAGAGAAGCTGTGGCTGCCCCATCCCTGGCAGTGTTCAAGGCCAGGTTGGACACAGGGGCTTGGAGCAACCTGCTCCAGTAGAAGGTGTCCCTGCCCGCGGCAGGGGGTTGGGACTGGATGAGCTTTAAGGTCTCTTCCAACCCAAACCAGTCTTTGATTCCCTTCCACCAAACCGTCCCTTTCCCAGGAAGCGGGCTTAGTGAGACATTTAATTCATTAGCTGTTCAGGGTGATTTACTGACATCAAATTAATGTGAGTTAAATTCACCAGGAGCCTGTGGAGAAGGAAAGCAGCTCAGGAATGAGGCAGCCAAGTGTTCTGTGGGTCTATGACTCAGGAGGCTGCAATCAGGCTGCGTAGGAAAGGGGAGGGATGGCCACTGTCTCATCCATTGCGGAGTCTTGTTGGGAATAGTGGAGCTGCCTCAGGTTGACTTTTGGTGCTTAATTCAGCCTGTTCTGCTTTGGCCACAGGCTGGGTGAAGATTTTTCCATCAGCCTCTCTTATTTTTGCCTCCCTTCCTCTCACAAAATAGCAATTCCCAGGAAGGGGCTGGGGTGGTTGTGTCTGTGTATGGTTGTGTGTGGTCCCTGTCACTTTATGGGACTTGGGTAAATGCCAATTGCTTTGTTATTTGCTGAATAGGAAAGTTAGCCCCAAATTAGCACTAATGTGAGGTCATTTAACCCTTTTGGGAGGTCTTTTGAAAAATCATAATAGAGCCGTGCAGGAGTCAGGTCAAAGCAGGCTCCGAGCTGAGGGTTTGTGCTAGATTGACAAAGTGCACCATTATCCCACTGGGACAGGGTCAAAGATGTAAATACCCTGAGACCAGCCAGAAACTTTCCTCCTGCTGGGCTGATTATTCCCAAACCAGGTGCTGCTCCCAAACCCCCACGCAGTGCCTACAACCTCCCTGTATTATTCCTACAGGGTTTCAGGCCAGGAGAATGAAAAGTGAATTGGAGCCGGGATGAGCGTCAGCGTCTCTCAGTGCAGCGTATTCATTGACATAATGGTTGCTGGGTCCGGGCAGCTCTTCCTGCAATTTCATTGTCCAGCCCTTGAAACAAGAGCTCATCTTTAATTGCCAGTGAAAATAACTGTGTGTGGCTTGTCTGGAACGTGCAGCAGCCTGTGAGAGGGTGGAAGGAAGCTCTTAGAGGCGTGATGCAGACATGGGTGTCCTCCAGCTCAGGCAGCCATGGGCTGGATATGGGCAGATGTCTCCATCAGTGGGAGCAACAGCCTCTGCTGGTGGAGGGGTCTGTGGTGGGCTGTATGTACAGGGGTGATTGCTTTCAAGCTGTGATGACCTGGGGGACTAAGCAAACTGCAGGAGACATAAACCTCTTGTAATTGGGGACCCTTACTTGCAAGATTTATTAGAGCTGTTGGTCAAGCCACGAAGGTGGGGCTGTGGGGGAAAAGCCCAGTGTCCATGGAGGCCATGGGTGCTACTGGTGTGTGCTGGGTGAGGCAATGGAGGAGTGTGGACTGGGCTGTTTTGGGGGGAGCAGCTGGACACAGACAGCCCCAGCACAGGGCATGGGGGTGATGGACATGGGGTGATGGAGGGAAGCTGTTAGCAGAGTGAGCACAGTGAAAGTTCCTATATCATTTATGTCCACTTGAAGGCCGAAAGTTGGGAGAGGAACTGTGGTCACTCTTTCCTGGTGAAAACCTGCCCATAGTTCCCTGAGTGCCGGTGAGTGCTGGCTCTCCAATTCCAGCCTTCCCAGGAGGATTCCCCAGGTTGTTGTTGAGAAATACCTTTCTGCCAGGTAGTCGGCAGGACCGGAAGCTCCGGATACCTTCCATCTGGAAAGGCAATCCGACAAAATGCCAAGCCCAGGGGGCAAAATTTCAGTCTTGGTGCCAGTCTTGCTTATTACATATCTGGGTTCTGCAGCCTGGTAAACTTTCATCATGTAATTTATTTGCTTCTCAACATCCCTGCAGTTATTAAAAGCATGGTGCTCACCCAGGCTTTCTCTAATGGGAACATCTGCCTTTCGGGGCAGCTTTGGATTGTTCGTTTTACAGCTTGACCTCAGGCAGCGAATGGCCAGAATTCGATCTGGGTGCTGTTAGCCAGGGGAGCTGCCTGGGGTCTTCAGGACACGGGAGATCACAGGGAGGAAGGATCTGATATGGCAGGGATGGGCTCTGCAGAAATGTCAGCCAAGTGTCACGCTCGGGTCAAGGGGGAGAGTTTCCAAACACCTTTGCCTGCATGCTGCCAGGCAATGCCAGCTTGCACAGGGCAGCTTTCCCTTGTGTGGAAGAAAAGAACACTCCAGAATCTGGAATCTCCCTTGGGAAGGCTCATGACTGCACTCAGGGTTCAGTGCTGGCTCCAGGAAACTGGCTGGGCTCCCCAAAGATCGTCTCATACAGTGGGATTAAGTAGCTGGGTGCAAGAAGAGCTCCTTAGGAGTGTTGTGTATGGTCTTCCTGCTCCTTCCAAAGCATGGCTGGGAGGGATGAAGAAGTAGTCTAATGCAATTAATCCCATCAGCCAGAATGCAGAGGCAGTGTAGATCCAAGACAAGGAGTGAGCCTACCCCTGCCGATCTTCTGGGCTCCTGCAAGGGCAGGAACACAAGTGGAGAGGCAGGTAGGCCAGACAGGAGCCTCATGGCTTGTTTGACTGACCTTTTATTCAAGAATGGATAAAATAGGTTTAAGTTCCTAAACCAAGGCTTTCTCCAACCATCTGGTGTCCTTCATCTGAATGCAGTCTTCAGCTTTGCCTCTCCACTGAGCTTGGAATCTGGCTGCTCCTGGGTCAGACTCAGATCAGATCTTTCTAGTTCATCCTAAAAGGATTTCATTCTACACTGAGTTCACAGATTCACTGGCAGTAGGTAATGCTGAAGCTACTGTAGAGCTCACAGGAAAAGGCCTCGCTGTCAAAGTTATAAATCCTTCATGTTGAGATGAAATTGTAGCTTCCTTTTTGTGCCTTTTTAGGACTCATCTGTACTTGGGTTTTGGCCACAAGTCCCAGTTCCGGCTCCAGTAGAGACACGGTGTATGCTGGTGCAGTGCAGTTTGTTTGATCTTGTTTCAAACCCGGCTGGAAATGCATGGCTATAAGTCACATCCCCAGCAGTGGTTTGCGTGGGTGCCCACACTCAGGTAGGCAAATTTTTCTAAGACTTGCATAAAATTACCTGCACCACGGTCACGGCTGCGAATCCCATGAGAGCCCCAGGGTGGAACCTGGCCTCCTGTTTGCCATTCCAGTGCCTCGGAGACAAGCAATGGCAGCAGAACCTCCCTGAATCATAGAATCATAGAATCCCAGAATAGTTTGTGTTGGAAGGGACCTTAAAGCTCATCCAGTTCCAGCCAGGGACACCTTCCACTAGAGCAGGTTGCTCCAAGCCGCGTCTAACCTGGCCTACGATGAGTTACTTTGATGAGCTGGCCCGTAAGAAGTCAGGCTGCAATATCCTGACATTCCTTGATGAAGAATTGCACTCTTACAGACTGAATGTGAGTGCTGGTGCTGTGCTGTGCAGTGCAGACCCAGCAGGTAATTGGGATCTGCCCTTCTTTGAGGGGCCTGCTGAGCCCTCTGAGCCCAGGATGTGGGAGCCACACAGTATTTGTGGGGAAAACGGGAAAGCAGAAGCTTAGAAGGATGGCTGATTCTCAGATCTTGTAGTAAAAGAAGATTGATTGATTTAACAAAGCTAAAGCAACAGTTTGTTTTGTAACAGGCATGTGCTTCTTGCAGGAGGCATTTTCTAAGGGGGAGGAAAATCCCCAAGCCCTGCAGGGCCTGCAGCCCGTAGGTGCTAACTGCCACCCAAGATGTTCTCGGTGCATCTCTCTAAGTGTTGCACAACTACCTCGCATTTTTCCACTCCACGGGATAACTGGTACCTTGCAGTGAACTCTCTGTTAATCCCCCACCAACAAGCAGCCCCAAGAAGGGAGTCCCACCCCTGCAGAGGCTGAGGAAAATGAATTTATCTGCTGGATCTGCAGTGCAGGGGGGTTCCAGGATTTATACATGTGACCCAGATGCTGGGCAATCTAGAAACAATCACATCAGTTCTTACAAGAGTCAGTTTGATTCGTTATCTGGGAAGGTGATGCACTCATATGGTTTGAATTAGGTTTCATTTAAGATGGCAAGATTTTTCACTGTAGATGTTGGATTGTGGCCTGGCCGGGGAAGGTGAGCAGTGTGAGTGAGTCAGAATTAAGTGGGCCTTTATTTGGTATCAAATCTGATAGACAAGTGCCAGCTAGGGAGCAAGGAGAGCTTGCCCACTACCGGAGGGTGGAGCAGATGGGTATCTTTTTCTCTCCTAGACTTCAGAGCCATGGGGAGGATGTTTGGGAGAGACTCTGATGGTGGAGTTTCAGGGCTCCTCCAAGCCACCAAGTGCCTGCTCGTAGCCCTGGCACAGGGAGCTTGGAACAGAGCCCTGAGCCTGTTGGCAGGAGATATTCGAAGGGAAATCCCTTTGCCTGAACAGAGCTGAGAGCTGGAGCTTAGAGCAGCGGCTCTTCAGCAGTTCCTATCTGCAGGATGGAACACACACAGGCCTTGGGCAGGAGCTTCCAGTCTGCTGCTGGAGATGAGATTCAGTTCCCACAGCGGATGCCCCAAGCCCCTGCCCAGCCTTGCTGCTTCCCCTCCCTCTGCCTTTGCCTTTTCATTTGAATGTGCCGGGAGCGGAAGGTGTCTCCAAACCAGGGCTGGGATCTAAGCACGGAATCCCAACTCCAGGGACAATTTTAGAGTCAAATCAAGGCTGTGGAGCCAACTTCTTCCTCTGCTCTATAAATAAGCAGGTCCAACAGCTGCCTTCTCAAGCTATTGTGGGAAAGTTGGCTCCTGCCAAAGTGCTGAGCCCATTCTCGCCTCCCCAAACATCCCTGTAGCAGGATCCCATCATGGTTCAGGTGGGTAGTGACAGGAGTAGAGCAGAAGTGAGAAATTAACATCTGCAGAGTGCTTTGGTGATTCCAGTGGTGACCAACCTCAGCACCAAGTTGTCGTGAGGCCCAGTCCTGCCAAAACAGGGCTGGCTTTGAAACCACAAGCCAGGTCCCTGGTAGATGGGACTGGCTCTAAAATTGCCTAACTTTGTGGGGTGTGCGAGGGAGGTATTTTCATCTGTCTCTCCATTCCCCAGCCTTTGGGAATTGGGTTCTGAGGCGTTTCGCAACAATCATGAAGAACGGAGATTCTTATGTAGAGAAAACTTTCACGTGATGGTGTGATTACAGGAAGTCAGGCTTTAAAAAGGCACCAAAATAAGCTAATAACAGCAAGGATCAGCAGATTTGTGATGAAACCATGCAGGCTGGCAAACCAGAGACGTTATGAGTTCCAGATGTTGCACACAGATAAATAGCTCTGGCCTGATCCTTTCTAATTAGCCACAGAAACTAAGCTGTCACGTAAAGATGGCTTCCAGGGCTCTCTGAGCAGGTTCACTACAATCCACCAGGACAGACTGGTACTTATTCCTATTTCCTTTTGTATTTGCTACTTGGGAATTTACTGAATTAAATCCCGTTTCTGTGCCGTACTTAGATTCAAAACAGAACTGGCATCTCTGCAACTGGGAGCAGACGACAGGATCCGAACACGCCTTGTGCTTCAGCTGGAGCCTGAATCCGAGCCCAGTCTCTGCTGCTGGGATCCAGCCCGCTGGCTGATAAGCGTAATTTATTCTGAGCAGCTCGGAACACCTCTGCCAGTGACATTTCCATATCTCTGCTCAAGAAGGGCTGAGTGGAGTCAACTGAGGTACCTGAGACCAAATGCATCGCTGCTGCAGCGTCACGGGCTGACATCAGATAACTTCCTGGGGGAGGCAGCTTTGATCAGGCTGCAGCGCTGGGGGAAGTGGTTGGGAGCAATCCCTGATGCTTTGCATCTGGCCCATTTTACAAACTGTTTTCACGTTTAAAAACAAGTTTCTCCTAGTGAGGAACCGCAGCACTGTGGTAACTGTGGGCCCAGAGCCCATCCTTGTGCTCCTGCTGGTGTCACCAACAGCACCTCCTGCCCCAGTGTGGTGACCACTGGGGGGATTCAGCTCCGTGGGTTTTGCAGGAAGAAGTGTGCTTTTGTGTTTCGAGTTGCAGGTGTGAGACAGTCGATGGAGGGAAGTCTGTGAGTTGGGAATGGCTGAAGAGCTGCAGCATGTGCTGCTCACTGGTGGGTGCTGGGGTTAGAAGACAAAGTTCACTTGGAGCAAATTGGAAATCCCTTTTACAGAGGACAAAGGTTTCCCCAGTGAAGCTTCCCGTGACTCCTTCCTGTACATATTTGTGGCTGAATATCACAGGAAGCCTGGGCCTGGGCAGCAAATTTGGCTGTAAAGGAGAACATCCTCGTGACCTCTCCAGGCTAAACTGGCAGGTCCGTTCCCGCTGTGGGTTTCCTCTGGCTGGGTTTGGATTGACAGCTGTCAGCTAAGGGCATGTGCTGGAGGTCAGCCCCAGAGTGCAAGCATGGGATAAGCTCAGGTCGGAACAGGCAGAGAGAAAGTGAAGCTGCTTCTCCCCAGAGAGAAGCTGGTGGAGGTGGTGGGTCATATTTGTTTGTTTGAAATAGGATGGCTGCCCCGCAGACTGGTGGTGGGTCAGTTGTTTGCAACCCAAACTCCTCACCCTGTAAAAACTGGTAGAACTAGATAAAGACAACAGGAATTTTCCTATAGCCCCGTGGGCTACAACAGATAATAACAAACTGGCCTGACTATTAAAAAGACATTCAAGCGTTGGGCTGAGCTGTTTTTAGTGGTACCAGAATCTGGCAGAGCCCGGCAGCTCCCCAGACTCCTGCAGACGGGGGACTTTTAACCAAACCAGCAACCATCAGCTGCGGCAGGGGCAGTGAGGGCTTTATCTCCCTCCCTTGCTTCAAGGCCGAATTCTTTTCCTTTTCCTTGTTCTTGCTATGACAGTGGTGCTACAGAGCGAGCTGTAGCCTCTGTTGTGCTGTGTGCTGTCCAAACAGTGCAAAAGAGCAGTCCTGCTACGCTAAGACTTGCAGCCCAAGTTAGTTCCAGATGAGCTTTTTGTTCTGCCTTCCCAAGGAAAAGGCTCTGGGAGGCAGAGGGAGTTGCACTGGGAAAGTGTCTGGTCTGGGTATCAAAGGTTTCCACAAACATCTATGGCACAAGCTCTGATTTTGGCTGGAAGAGCCCCTGAAGCAGCCGCATCTCCCTTTGGAGAACAGCTCACTCCAACCTGCTGCAGGCTGCTTCCTCTTGCTGCCTATTAATTGTTGGAAGTGTTTTAATAACCTTTGGCCAAAGAGAGCTGAAATTCCTGGCACATCACAGGACGGCTGGAAAGGATGTTTGACAGCTGTCAGTGGGAAAAGCTGTGTATCCTAAAGGGATTAAAGTCCTTGCTTTGAAGTTTCTTACAGAAAAGAAACTTTCTTTTCTGTAAGAAACTTACAGAAACTTTCTTACTTTCTGTACAGAAAAGAAGCCAGACTGGGAGCAGGCAGTGTGAAATGACTTATCTAAGGTCACGCTGCACATGGGTGGTGGAGGGAGCAGCAGGACCATGAGGGTGGCACTGTGACAGCCCTGCACTGCACCTTGGGCAGCTCTTCCCAGCACAGACCCAGCTGGTCCTGACATGGTGTCCGAGGGTTGGGGACCTTGTGAGGGACATTGTCCTCAACCATGGAGCTGCTGATCTCTCGCTAGCGAAACGCAGCCGATCACAGTCAGTCCCTGGATGTTTGAAGAGGGTTTAACAATCCAAACACAAAAGAGCAGCCCTGTTGCCTTAGAGAGGGTGTAGCTGTGAGCAAAATTTGGCCTTCTCTTTTAGACTCTGCAGTTTGTCTTGACTGCTGCATGCTTTATTTTTAGAGCATCATAAAAGGCTTTTGTTCCAAGGTATATTTAACAGGGGAGTGGAGGGGAAGTGGGAGGGTTTTGTGCACAGAGAATGTATCTCTTGGTCTGTTTCTTCTAACCCACCCCCTCACCAGATACTCTTGGAGGGTGGAGTATAAATGAAAAAAGAAAAAAAAGAAGAGAAAATAATAATTAAAAACACTGAAATCCCAGTCAAAGGGGTTGTCTGGGCGTCCCGGCCTGGAGGCCTCTCCGGCGCCATACAGCATCCATGAGCACAAAGGAGACAGAAGTGCCCAAGAGATCGGGAGAGGCCGAGCCAGGGAGCTGCTGGAGCCACCGCGGTGCCTGGCGGTGCCACTGTCCTTGTCCTGGACCAGGGTGTCTATGTGCTGGGGTCGGCCAGACCCTCACTTGATGGTGATAAACTGGCTCGGGGAAGGCAGTGAGGGCCCGGCTACAGGGAGTCGGTAGCATCTTCAGCTGGCCTTGAAGAGGTGTCCAAGGGAGCAGACTCCAGCTGGTGGTGCCATGAAGAAGACAGACATGTGTACGGGCCTCACAGCACTGACACAAAGGGGCTGGTCTCTGCTGGGAACGTTTTGCTAAGGTGCTGTAATTCCCGGGGGCTGGAGGTGCTCAGTGGGCAGGTGCGTGGCACAGGACATAGGAAATAAACCTGGATGTGAGAACAAGCTTCTCACCCAGCAAAGTTTCCCATTCCGCCATGGCACTAAGATCCTCACAGGAAGAAGATGAGGTCCTGGGTCAGTGGCAGCAAAGCTGAGCAGGAACTTAAAACCAGAATTAGTAAAACCCAGAGTCACGGCTGTCCTTTTGGAGTCCCAGTGAATTTGTTCAAAGGAGGATAACCTGTGTTTCTGTCGTTTCTGCCAGTGCTTCCCAGCGCTTCCCAGCTTCCTGAGGGACCTCATAGCTTCCCAGCCAGACTCCAGGCACACTGAGGCAGGACCAGGCATGCAGCCAGTGGCACCAAGAGCCTGGTGAGCCCATACTGGCCCTGGCTGTCCCCACTTCCACCTGAGCTGGGGCATGTGCAGATTAGCAGGGGTGGGCTTAAACCCCAAAGGTGGAAATAAAGCTGTGCCAGCAGCACACTGGTGACAGAGCTTAGCTTCAGGCAGGATGAAGGGTCTCCTGTGCCCTATCAGAGAGCAGCAGACAGCACCATCACTGCTGCCCTGCAAAAGGCCAAGTCTGCAAACCTGAATGTTTCCATCCCGAAGTGGATTTGGCCTGGCCATGGTGGCACTGAGTTTGTTCCAGTTTGTTGCTGGAATCTGGTAAGTCTCACTGAAAAGTTTGAAGAAACTTGGAAATCTCCTCAGCGGATGTTGCTGCTCTTTGCACTACCCAGAGTCAGTGAAATACCCTCTGCCTGGACCTGGGTGCAGGACAAGTACCAGGTCTGTGACTCAGGTCATCATGAACTGGGCATGGTTTCCTCAATTTAGAGATAGAATCAGGATATTGATCAGCTAATGCCAGCACTGCGTAAGGTTTGTGCTTCACTTGGCTGGATGGGACATATGTGTTCCTTCTTTTCATCTTTTTTTTTGTACTCTCACCCTGCCTGGTGTCCCCTGTGGCATCATTTCTGATCATCAGCCCTCATTCAGCTGGCTTTTGGGTATTGCTGTCATCTGCTGCACAGGGTCTGGCAGCTGGTGCTCTCCAGTGATCTCCAATGGAGTTTGCATTGCTCCACACCTTTGGTTTTCGTTCCCAGAAATCACTTTGTCCAGTCCTTAGGTCCCTTACAGGCAGGAGTTTACACAGCAGAGCTGAGGGCGATGGCCTGGGTCAGGCTCAGCCCAGCACGGCCTCACCAGCCAGTGCAGATACACCATGGTCATTCCTGGTCCTGCACCCTGAGCTGGCTACGCTCTGAGCCAGAAACCACAGAGATGTGTTTGAAGGGTGTTGTACCCAAATTAACACGCTCTGTCTTCACAGCTGCCTGTGTAGACGTGCCTCACGCCTGCCTGAGTGGGCACTGCTCACCAGGTCAGCAGAGCTGAACTCTCTGCAGTGTAGAGGAAGAACTCACCAGCTTCCTCCATTCACCTGCTGGTGCAGGGCAGCGAGTGGGACTGATTCAGTGACTGAGACAGTGATGAGGAGTGAGAATGAGTGGTGGAAGCCTTTCTGCTTCCCTTTGTTTTAAGGCTTGTACCAACTTGTCTTGTAAAATCCTCTCCTGCCTTCCAAATCCAGTCAACGTGAGTCACCCGCTGAGCCCATCCTTTGCCTCCTCGTTGCAACACGGATGACAGAAACCATCCAACAAGAGCGCTTGAATCCATGATGAGTTTTGTTCTATTGCATAAATCTTTTCCCCGTTTACAGGTGAGTTGCTACAGAGCTATTGCCCGGGTGGTATTCCTGCAGCCAGCTCCCAAGTGGCGTGTGTCCGGGCTTCCTGCTGCACCCTGTGCGTGCTGCAGCGATGTTCCTGCTGGTGCTGCAGACGGCAGGACAGGGCTGTGAGCAGTTCGGGAAGGGGTTATCCCACCGGTCTCTTTGCCTTACAGTGAAATGCAAAGATTCCCTGAGCCGGGGTATTTGCTGCATGTCTCAGCATCTGGAGTTGGGGGGTTAAAGTTGCTTTTCAAAAGGGAGGAGGGACCCAAACCCACACCTGCGGAGCCTTTCTGCAGTAAGCAGCTCAGAGAGGGTGAGAAAAGGGAAGAGAGGGTTAGCCTGTCAGTACAAATACCATTTAGGAATGAGAGGAAGCAAAGAGGCTTTTCTTCTTCCCTAATTTATTCCTTTATAAGTACGTATGTATTTTTGTCTGTATATTTATATATAAAGAAACAGCAGAGGACAAATCAGCCCCCAGATCCATACAAATGACAGCTCTTTGGCATCGCAGTAGATGGAACACGTCCACCAAACTGAAACTAATTATCCCAGAGATGAATACCTAATTCCACTCCTTTATCCTATCTTTCCCCCCCGGGGCCTTTCCCTCCTCCCCACCCACCTCCCTCCAGTCGGGCGCAGGGTGACGGCGCAGGGTGACGCTGCACCTGCCTGGGTGTACCTGTCCCAGGCACCTGTACCAACAGCCAATCCTGGCTGCACCAAACCTGCGCACCGCGCCGCATAACCGGCCCCGCGGAGCGGCGATGCCTGTGCACGGCAGGTGCTAGCGGGGAGCAGTCCTCACAACTCACTGCCTGCGGAGCCTGGGGCGCGGGGAATATGTCCAATGAACTGGAGTAAGTAGAGTTTCTCCTCTGTTTACCTGCTCCCGTCGCAAGGCTGGGTGCTTTTCTGAGCTGCTCCGAGCGCTGCGGCTCCGAGTGCATCAGAGCCCGGCTGTTTGCAGGTGAAAGCACTTGTTCCTTCTGCTCCCCCTGACCCTGCTGCTGCTCTCAGGAGGAGCCACTTCTCAGTGTCTAAAGAGGTTGGATTTTTTTTTTTTTTTTTACATTTTTTGATCATGATTTTAAAAATCATGATCCTGATTATTTTTTTTTTTCTCCCAGACTAAGTCTTGACACACGGAGTTTCTGCCTGGAGGCGAGTCTGTGCTGCCTCTAGCCAGCAACATCCAACGCAAGCTACAGAGCTACAGGAATTCGGGGGGGGGGGGGGTATTTTGGTTTTGGTTTTTTTTTTTCCTTTTTCCCCCCTTTTTTCTTTTTTTTCCCTTCCCCTTAGGAAACACCTTCCAAAGTATTTACCAATTTCTGGGTTTTTTGGGGGATGAGGGTTGTTGTGTGGTGGTGTTCTTTGTTCTTGTGGTTTGGTTTTAGTGTTACGGGTTTTTTGGTTTAAGTAAATGGATCACATTATGATCCTATCGAATAATTATAATTGATTTCTTCTTTTTTTTTTTTTTTAACAAGAAAAAGCACCCAGCAGTTGTTGATCCTCTAGAACTCTTGCTTCTAAACTTGGGACCTCCACAATATTTTGGACTTTGGCCACTGCTGGGATGCGTTCCCACAGCACATCATGCCTCACCCCTCTGGGGTAAACACAGACAAATGTCATAGTGCTGTGACATGATTGGGGGCACCTGGGGAATATTGACCAGTGGTCGGGAATGCTGCTGTCAGTCCCCTCTTAAAAAGCTCAATAGGTGTATAAATAACCCTGGTGGAATACTTGTGTGTAATAGAATTTACCAGGAGATCCCTGTCCATGTCCAAACATCTGTGTACAGATGCGGTGCTTCAGAAGGTGCGTTTTGGAAGCAAACACGTGCCAGAGGTGCTGTGACAGCTGCTCTCTTAATAATTAACAACCCTGAGGAGGTGCAGCACCAGTTATTGCTGCAGTTATTGGGATCGATCTGCTGGGATCCACTCAGACTCATTGAGTGAGATTTTTGCTTTCTGGACTTTTTGGGTAATTTATAGCTGATGCTTTTTAAATGTATAAGTCGGGCCGTGTGCTTTGCTTCAGATGTTTCAGTGTGTGTGTCCGCAGTGCTGCAGCGTTAGATTGATGTATTGCTAATTACGGGCTGGGGCATTGTGTTACCTGATGAATTACATGGTTGCTTGACTCCTCTCTCGCTAACGGGCTGTTAACCCCTGTGCCTTTTGCATGGGAAAGGGGGAGTTGATGGGAGCAGCATCCATCCCTTTTGTGATTCAGGGCTCAGCCCCTGCCCTGTCCTGGGGACACATCTGGGGAGGTGTCACATCTGGTTGGGGGCCTGTATTTGGTCACCCCGGAGGCAAAGGGCTCTTGGCAGCCTTTTCCTCTGGATGGAACCTGAGGACAGGCTTGCAGAGCTCTGGAAATGTCACCACAGCTGGAAATGTCACAGTAGCTCCCCATCCCTCTCCGGG
This sequence comes from Strigops habroptila, assembly GCF_004027225.2. Taxonomy (NCBI): domain Eukaryota; kingdom Metazoa; phylum Chordata; class Aves; order Psittaciformes; family Psittacidae; genus Strigops; species Strigops habroptila. The sequence continues at coordinate 936,611 of NC_044288.2, forward strand.
GAGCGCACGGCAGTGGGTGCAGGATCTCAGGGCTGCTGGGGCCTCGGCTGGGGCCACCCCTGGGGTTCTTGAGTACACCATGAGCCTTGAGCCCCAGGAAACAATGGGGAGCAGCGATAGGAGATAAGGAAGCCAGGAACTTGGTAGTACCAGTTATAGCTGAAACATCCAGTCAACTTTGGGTTACTGTGAGGGGAAAAGGTGTCACAGAGGACGGGACACCTTGTGAGGAGCTGCTAAAGCCCCACACTGAGCAGTGGGGCTGCTGCAGTGGCTGTTAATCATCCAGGCCAGAGTCATCCAGGGTGTAGCTTTGTAGACAACAGAGGAGGGAAAAGGCTCTTAGGGGATCTGATAAGGGCAGTGGTGCTCTCTCTGTGTCTGGCGCATCTGTTGTTCTTTATACAACCCCCAGGACAAGCTGAGCGCTGGGAGGATGGATCTGTGCAGTGACCATGGGCCTGGTTCTAAGGACGCTGTGATATCCCCATGGACTGATGCTGCCACCCAGAATGTTGGGGACAACAACCCCATCTCTCCCTTTGCCACTTTAATTTCACAAAAAGGACTGGGAAGAGACTAGCGTGGCATGAGAGAAGGAGGTGTTTTGCCTATTATAAAATATTCTAACTGATAATTTCCATAGTCTTCTAAATTGAACTTATGTCTAACTCTGCAGTGCGTAGGCTTGAAAGAGTTAACCAGGAGTTACTCCCAGTTGTGGTTTTGTGGTCGAAACCATGATCGCCAGAAGCAAATTTTTGTCATGCATAAGGTGTGTTATTAAAACTTGAGTTATGCTCCTGGTGAATGAAAAGTTAAAGCCCTTTTATAAAATCCTGGCAGTGAAGCACATGGGGGATCACCACGCTGCAGCAAGTGGCTTTCAGGGGAGACGGGGCTTAAGTTATGTAAAGAGAAAGAGAGATTTTGTAAATTAAAGAAACAACAATCACATAACTGCTGTGCAGTTCACAACAAAGGAGTAAGAGCCCTCTGAATAAACTCCAGACTCAAAGCAGAGGTAAATCAACATTTACATAGTATCGCTGCTTTGATGCTTTGGATCACATTTTCAGCTGATTGGTACATGGGGACGGTTCTAGAGAAATTTGTGAATAGACAGTTACACTGAGGAGGATCTACTCCTGCTTTGTTCTGCCAGCGTTTAAGTCGCTGATCTGTTCAAGTATTCATCCGCAAATGCACTTGCGCTTGCGCTGCACCTGCAGCGCCTCAGTTCAGCTGATTGGCAGTGAGACAGCTCCTGATCCGCACCTTGGATCCTGGAACAGGGAGAGCTTGAGGAGGGAAAAGGCAACGGCTGAAGAACACATTCATCAGTGGCACGGGCTGTGTGGCACATGGTTATATTCGGGCTGGGGCTCTGTTGCTCACACCCAAGTTGCAAAGGCTTGAACGTGGTGGCTTTTTGTTACTCCTTTAGGTGTAGGTTGTTCTGGCTGGTAGATGTGGCTGTGGCTGTGGTATGGGTGAGGGTATTTCTGATCCAGAACCAGTCCTTGGCCCCAGAGACTGTTCACAACAACCAGTGTTTAGAGGAGAAGAGCTGGCGTCGCTTCCCGAGGGAGTTGGATCCCAGGTGGCAGCTGCCTCCTGTGTCATGTTTTTGTTTCTGCTCATCGTTCTGTCTCTGCCTCTGCTGTCTGAGATGTAACGTGTGCTCTCCAGACACCCCTGGTTGGATGGGGTTGTACCTGGAATGGGCTGAATTGTGTTTGTTTGGCAAAAACAGTGCTTGAAACGCATTATGGCAGTTTTTTATTAAATAGCAAACAAAAGGGGAACCTTGGGGAACACGTGTTCACAGGGTACCCAGAACACAGCAGAGTCTGCAGAGAACCACAGGATAGTTTGGGTTGGAAGGAACGTTAAAGATCATCAAGTTCCACCCCCCTGCCATGGGCAGGATCATTAGAGGGAGATTAGGAGAGTCGTCAGCCAGGTGTGTTGTAGGAGATGCGGGCACCTGAGGTCTGACCAGCCTGCACAGTCCCCACCGGCTGGGAAGCACGGGAAAGCCGGAGGGGAGAGCCCCTCACCAGGCCTGCGGTGGCGCTGGAGGAGGTGCCTGCTAGGGCAGGGAGCGAGCTGCATCACATGAGGCTCCTGTTGGGTGTCCTGCCCCGGCACACGCTTCCTGTGGCCTCTTGGGCAACTCATGGGAGGATTCACCTCGCCTGCTGCAGCCGGGTCAAACACGGGTGCCAGGGCTGGCCAGTGACTGAACTTGCAGGCAATGGGAAGGGATCAGCACATCCCAGCCTCAGATGGGAGCACCAGACCATCCTCCTGGCTCTCAGAGCAGGTAGGAAGCCTGAGACTCAGCTCCCATGAGGTTAATCCTAATCTCTGCTCTTGCTGCTTCCTTAAGCGCGTGCTGAGATTCACACAGGAATATGTCACGTCCTTTATTTGTTACTGCAGGATCCTCCGATAGGATGTGGTGAGGGAACTACAGGAACTTGGGTATAACTGGGCTCTGTTCTCAGTCAGGCCTCTGGGCCCTGCTACAGTACAAATAACCCATAAGAACTGATTACTAGATTAAAGCCAGATTACCTGAAGAAAAAACAAAACAAAACAACTTTGTTGCAGAAGATCACATATCCCTTTATTGTTGGGTAGCTGGGTTTTTAAATCCAAGTCTTGTAAAACTGTGATTTTTTTTTTTTAATTATTATTATTATATTTTATTTAAAAGCCACAGTGAATACATGAGAATTAAAAAATAAAATAGCCAAGTAGGGTTTTGGATGTGGAAGGAGGGGGGAAATCCATAGGCACTGAAACAGAAAAAGCTGACTGAAAGCACTGAAACTGTTGGAGCTCTGAAGCTCTTCACACCTTCCTTAGAGTGTCTGGAGGACTGGGAGCTCCAGTGCAGCCTGTGTTGGTGGGGATGAAGGTTTGTGTCCATGCATACACACATACACAGGTGTCCTTGTCTGTCTACAATGAAACTAAGAGAGAGAAGCTCAGACTGGTGTTGCAGAAGTGCCGCTTGGCTGGGGGCACTGCCCAGGGCCTGGGTTTCGTGTCCTCCTGTTGGAGACAGGTCACCCTGAAGCTCAGGACACTCCGAGCTGCAGCGCCTGACATCACACGCTGCTGCTGTTCCAAACCAGCAGTAATTCCTGAGCAGCAGGCCAGCTCCGTGCTGTCATTTGTTTTGTTAGGCAGGGAGGGCACTAACGCAGGGATCCTGTGTGAAACGGGGCCGTGTGGGTGGCTGCCTCAGGACGATGTTATCGGGAATGACACGGTGCCGACTGGTGTTTCCCGAACATCACTCAGCACCGAGTCGGCTCATGGAGCCCCTCAGGGGACAGAGGCAGGAACCAGCCAGCGCTGGCTTGGGGGTTTGCAGCAGAGGTTCGGGTGTGGTTCTATTCTCTCATCTTCACTGAGCAGCTTTGGAGAAGCCATTTTAGTGCCAACCCCATGCCTTGGTTTCTCCTCCTGTGGTAATAAATAGCTTCAGAAGCTGGGAGTTCAGCTGGTGTGAAAATGGGAGAATGCTGAGTTCGGCCCGTGGTGTGCATGTCTCATGTGTGTGCCATACGAGCCACATGCTTCCAGGAGAAGGGGCTTGAGCACTGTCTTTGTTCGTGAAACGGAGCTGAGGGATGGTGAGGAAAAGTCCTGCTGTGGTGCTGAGTTAACAAACTGCGCTACGCCGAGGCGATGGCGATGCGGAAGTGCCCCTGAAGAAATCCAGCAACAGAGGCCACGTTGTGATCCAGCTGCCAGAGAAAACACTGCAGCCCTGTAGGCAGTGCAGGTTCCTGAGATTAGTGGTCTCCCAGGCCCGGGATGCCTGGGGATCGACACTGTGTTGTACTTGGCATCCAGGCCATGTTCCCTGTCATTAGCCTGTGTGTTTGTTATGGTTCTTTGTGGTTTTTTTCCTGGTTCTGTCTCTCTGAGTTGTGCCTGACTGTGGCAGTACACTTATTGATGGCTGTCCTGTCATATTGTCCTCAGATGGGCTTATTTGTTAAACTTGTAAAGATAGGGTAAAATCAGAATTATGCTGAGAAGTTGGGGTTAGTAGAGGCCACTCTGTGGGACACTGCTCTGCCTCAGCAAGGGCCCTGGTTTACAGGCTAAAGGCTCCACCCCAAAAGCAATCATGGTGGATGCTGCTCTTCAGCTGCCTTGCTCTCTGAGTTCAGTGTTGAGCCTTCCTCATATCACTGGTGAGAGCTCTTGGAGAAGGTCAGGGAGGTGAGCGCAGTGCACAAAGCCAGGGCTGATGCAGCCCCGTGTGAGCTCCTGGGGTGGCTCCAAGGTCCTGGGCTGGGGTCTCTGCTCTGTGGCTTCAAATTCCCGCTGCTGTTGCCATGAATTCCCTGCTCCTTTGACACTGGGCTGTTTCTCTCAAGCCATCAGCATCAGGCATGGCTGATGTTTTGATTGCAGCCTTAATCAGTTGTAGGGGAGAGAACAAACAGCAACACAAAGCTTCGAGGCTGGCCAAACCACCCACTGAAACCCAGCCCAAGGAACACCACGTGCCTCCTACTTGGCCAGTCTCCCCACCGAGACCCTTTGGGCATATTCTCCTGTTTCAGCGTAGCCCTGAGTGTTTGCTCATAACCAGGAGGCCCGTCTTGTAGCAGATAAATAGGGGAAACAGAGATTGGGTGGGATGGAGTGGGGAAGGGGCTGGTATCACCTAGTGTCAGATTCTAAACTGTTTGGAAACAAACAGGCTGCTCCCTTCCCAAAACCAGGCAGTGTTGTGCCTGAGGCCCCGAAGCTGCAGAGGTGAGTCCCTGCTCATGTCCATGTTTCACTTCACCCGTCCTTGCTCTGCACCAGGGTGACAGCCTGCAAAAGGGATGTTTGCTTTGCCAGACAGAGCACACAGTTTGCAGTGGACCAACATGGCATAGCCCCATGGAAGGGGCATCGCAGGGAGCAATGGATAGTGTGGATCTGGACTTGGATGTCTTGCTGGAGTAGCCTAAAACGTTGCTGTCCTAATCTTCCAGTCCCTCCTTTCTGCTGGAGTTTGCTGCTTCCTAACACGAGCACCACAGGGCAACATGTGCCCACACCTTACCTCTTTCAAGTTCAGGGCATGGCGTATGACTTCAGGACAGTGCCCTTCTGCAGTGTGCCAGGTTGTGGGCAGGGCAGGTTTCCCATTGTGCCATCTCTGCTGCAGGGACAGTTTCTAGCAGAGGCGTGGGACAGCAACGAGGTGGTGATGTCTGCAAGCAGCACAGCAGAGCTATCCAGCAAAGCCAGAAGCCACACTTGAAGATGAAATGCAGACGCCTGGGACACTTCTCAAATTCGTATTCTTCATGAACTGGACACAGCTACAAGTGGTTGAGATCTCAATGACCCCCAACCTCCCTCTGCCTCTGGAGCGCAGGCAGGTGATAAAAGGCTGGAACATCGGTCACTTGTGCCTACGGTGCCTACAGTGGTGTGCCTACAAGGTGATGAAGGAAGGAGGCAAGTGGAGCCACACAACAGGGAGTGCTCTGGCTGAGGGCTTGGGTGAGGGAGACCAAAGCTCCAAAGCATTTTTCCTTGTAATATATGGGCTTTTTTAAGCTCCTGAGCACTTTGTTGCTACATCTTTCCACGGTGTGTTTATCTATGTTGATTACGAGTGATAGGAGCTGAGTCTCACCCCGAGAGTGAGCTCTGTTGCTGCCTATTCTTCCTAGAGCAGATCGGATTGAGGATGGGTGAGGATTCCTGCCCGGACAGGACTGAACAACCCATCGCCAAGTCGACAGCAGTGAAATGTGAGTCACGCCGAGTGCTCGCCTCGGAGACAGCAGCAGCACTGAAGGGGAGGGAGGGCTGTGTGAGAAACACCATAGACAACGAAACTCCAACAGCACCTGGTGCATCTCCCGCACGGGGTGAAACCGGTGGTAGCACATCACTCCAACGTGCAAGGGAGAGCAGGAGCAAACCCAGTGTCTCTGTTACACCAGCGCGTGGTGGAGCTTGTGGCGCCAGAACTGCAGTGTGGGAGCAGCTCTCTCTGTACCAGCCTGAGCTCTGGTGCCCATCGGGAATCTGGTGCCTCTGGCCATTAGCTGAGCTGCTCCCCGCTCCTCTCCTGTGCAGCTCAGGGATGCTGTGTGGAAGCAACATACCCTTCAGTAAAAAGGCGACATGACAGCAGAGGCCGCCCTTGAAGGCCTCATCTGCACTGCTCTGGGAGAGACTGTGATCCATTATAGGGCTGCCACTCTGCCCAGCCAAGGATAGCTCTTGAGTCTGACCCAGGAGCATCCCTAAGCTATCCATGTGCATTCCCTCTTGGAGACGTGGCAGCAAGAGATCGGTGCCTGTGCAGGAGCGAAGCTGTCTTGGGCTGCCAGGGAGGAAGGACCAGCATCCTCTACCTCACCCCAGGTCCACCTCCACACCTACCCAGCTTCCAGACTGGGAGCACCCGCTGAGCACTTGGCTCTTCACCCTGGCAACGCGGGCAGCTCACACCAAAAGGGGCTGGTGGTATCTGTCGTGGTGAGCAATAACAGGGAGTTTCAGAGATGCCAGATTCCTTTCAAGAGGAATTATTGTTCTCCAAATGAGTCACTTAAAAGTGTAGCCCAGGACTTACTACAAACACATGGAGAGTAGCTTAATGGAAACAACATATTCCGTATAAAAGTGCTATTAAAATGTAGCATCTATCATTCATCATCTGAAGTCCTGCAGATTTTCTTTGCTTTTCCATAAAAACAATTCAGCAGTTGAAAATGTTCTGCTCTCGGCAACTTTGGGGAGTTAATGAAATCTTATCAGAATTGTTTAAAACTACTTCTGCTCATAACACACAGTCTGTCCACCCTGGACATTTCTATTCTGATGAAAAAGTCGTTTTTATCCACAGAGTTGTTCTTTATGGTGAATAATATGAGCTGTTGTTTTGGCACCAAATACACATGGTTGGAGGATGGGGCAGGAGCATGGCCCCTGATTCATCCTCCTCTCTGAGCAGTGAACCTGCAGCACGGAGCACCCAGGGAATGCGCTTCTGTGCTTCTGTGCTGGCTGCCAGTAGGATTTGCTGGAGGAGAAGGAAAGATGACCAATGTTCGGGTAATTAAGTGTCTTAGTTTATTAACATAAGATGGAGAGACCTGGAGAAAGTGCCAGCAGAGAGGACAGGCAGGGCATTATTTTGGTATGTTGCTTCTCAGCTCATGTAGTCCCATGGGCCTCACCTTTGTCAGGAATTTTTGAGTGGAAGGGAGGGTGTTGTGATCTGCCTATCTACTTCCCTCTAAGTAAAATCATATACAAATGATTGAAACCAAAATTAGATTGGAACTAAATATAAAAGCTACAGCAAAGAAAAATGATGGGGTTTGGTTTCTGAGTAGGTCAAGTTCTCCAGACACTGAGTGATCATTTATATCTGTGGCCTGCACTGGTCTTTAGCTCCAAATTTAAGGAAAAATCTTGGAGTTTCCTGATCAGGTTGCGTTCCGGTTACTGACCAACGTCCCTCCTTGATGGTGCATGACCCAGCGGGCTGGTAGTGTGCTCCTGCTGAGGAAAGAGCTCTTGCAGATGATGTTGTGGTGTTTTGTGTCCCTGGGGCCAGAGGAGGGAAGCAGAGGAACATCTGCCCTTCTGCATGGCCCCACCAGGACACTCTAGTCTTATTTTGTACATGGCTACAGGCAAAGAATTGGTGATTGACTCTGGGAGTTAAGGACCATGAAAGCATCCCTTCTCCATTCCAGCAGTGCCTTTAGGAAGTCCTTCATGTGTCCAGCTGGAAATTGCTGTGGAAAATTAGTGTCCTTCATTCCTCTGTCTGGCTCAGTTTTAGATCTGTGCGTCTGATGAAGAATGACACCATGAACTTCCAGAAATTCCCCTACACCAATGAAGATGAAGCCTGGAAAACTTACCTGGAGAACCCCTTGACTGCAGCCACCAAAGCTATGATGAGGGTGAATGGGGATGATGACAGCGTGGCTGCTCTGAGCTTCCTCTATGACTACTACATGGTACGTTCCCATGGGGCTAGGTGTCCTGGGGGGGGAGTTTGCCCAGAGGGGAAGTGTGAAGGTAAATACATGCTCAGCCACCTTAAGGGGGGGCCCATCTACTGAGCCTTCTGTGTTGTTTTTGCAGTGATCCTCCTTACACCCCCACACAGAGAGGACCACTGTTATCCCCAGTGCACAGATGGTAAACTGAGGCACAAAACACCATTATACTGCAGAGGGAACCCAGAGCAGGGTAGAAAGCTGAACCTGGGTGTCGTGAGTCAAGCTGGGTTTATTTACCCAGCAGGTTTCATACAAGAAGCAGCAGTGCTCTGAGAGCCGTGGGGCTGGGCTGGCTCCGTGCCTTGCAGACCCTCACATCTGTGTTTTTCCAGTGCTACTGTAGGAGGGAGCTTCAAGAAATGTGGATATGATTTAGCCCTAATTGAAATCAATAGGACTGATGTTCCCATTCACTTGGGTGCTTTTGAAAGTCCCTCCCACAACAAGATGATGTGTCCTGCCTAAGGTTGCCTTGGGAGTCCACAGCAGCAGCCCAGCAGGAGCACCCAGGTCTCCTGCGTCTTCCTCCAGTGTTCATTATTCACCCAGTGTTTTACCTCTGAGACGTCACTTGCTACACAGACAAGGCTGATTTTGCCATTAATAAAATCTAACAATAAACAAACTCTTTGTTCTGCCTTGTTCTAGGTCCCAAAAGAGAAGAGGATTCTTCCATCTGGTATGATGGGACGCAATGAACTAGGAAAGAGGTGAGCTTCGCTTTCTGCTTTCTATAGCTGTCTAATTCTCCTGCAGCTGCTTGCATGCATGATGGGTCTCTTAGCTTGCATAAAATAGACATCAAAGCATGGTGTTATTACCAACAACAGTGGAGGTTATTAACCCTGAGACATATATTAAAATTCTTTAGGCCAGATCCCAAGCAGGTATAAATTGAGCTACACCCATTTGCACAACTGAGGATCTGTGTAGCTGTGTTAGAGGAGCTGATTTGCAGCAGCTGAGGAATTTGTCTTTATTTCCTGCTTTGTGACAGTTGGAAAGGGGATGATGATTAAACACTGGCAGCAAGAAGGGAATGACCAAGTCTTCTCCCATTCCCTGGGTTGACAAGGGTTTCTGTTCCGCTTGCTTCCAATCTCCCAGGATTCTCTTCCAGTGACTCCCATTTGTCCTTTGAGGTTTCCAGATAATTAACCACTATATTAATGGCTCATTTGCTGCTGTGAGTTAGTTCCCCTTCCTGATGCTGCATACTTTGGCAACCTTTTCTGGTTGTCTGTTTTCAACTACTTGACAGAATAAGCCTCTTGAGTGATAATTCATTCCTTCTTCATAAGTAAGCTAAGTCAAGCTGATTTCTCCTCTCTGAAAGGCCACTGCAGTCTGGACAGTGGTGGGGGTTTTGTTAACTGTGGAAATTTCAGCATATACCTGAAGGTGAAGCTGTCGAAGCAGTAGGTGGGAGCTGCTCCGTCAGTTTTCCTTCCCTTGGGGGTGGCTCACGCTGCCAGGAGGTGTGCGGGTGGCTAATGGGGGGGGCGGTTTGTTTTCTGAGCATGGTAACTGGGGCAGTAAACCACCTTTCCCAGCTGAGCTGGGACTGCAGAGTCAGCAGGGTCACAGAGTCAGAAGGGACTGGTTCCTGGGATGCTGCACAAAGGGATGGTTTCCGTGTGCGAGAGGAGTGTGGTTTTGTACATGACTTTATTGACTTTATCACTCAGCAGCTCCTGTACTTGGTCTTTTCTGCTCTGAAGTCTGGGCTAGACACCTCACTTCAGTACTGCAGCCCTGTCAGTTTTTCACTGATCTCATGTTCTCTGGGAGTTTTGCTTCCTAAACTTCTGGAGTTTGTGAATTGAGGCCTAAAAAGACAAAAATAGAAAGACCACATAGCAGTTATCTTTCTTATCATCCCTGCTGCTCTGAATGTTTAATAGCCTAAATAAAGAAATAATGGATGTAGGCCCTGGATCTGCAGCCTCAAACCGCATCTAAACCGTGTTCTCTGATTCCCTGTGATCATCCCTTATCTGCTGAGAACCTCTGGCTCTTGCTGATTGCACTGAGAGGTGTGCGGGTGGGTGGAGATCACCCATGGGCCTGTCAGATCTCCCATCTCCAGCAGATGTACACAACTGACTCAAGGTCACCTGGCAGCAGACTATGCAGTTTGCTTCCCAGCAGCACATCAAGGCACTTGCATTCTTGCTGTGACAACTTGCTGGGGTTGTCCATGCTCTGCCCTGGTCTGAGATAGGACCCTTTCTCCACCAGGCACTGCCACGGAATGGAGTATGACCCAGAGATCGCATCCTTTGATGGCTCAGCCCATCTAATGAAGCTCTTGTCTGAAAATGTTTCCATGACCCAAGAATATTGTGAGCCACAGAAGAAGAATGGCCCAAGTCTTGAAGGCGTCCCTACTCCTCACAAGCCAGCCATGATTCCACCAGGCACTAGCAAGCTGGATGTCACCCCAGACAACTACTTGGTCCCTCCAGGGGATGTATACGACAACAGCTCACTGAACTCCCTCTTCGAGACCATCCCCATAACCCCAGCACAGCAGAGGTGGCAGCCAGACAGCACTTTCAAAGAGGATCCCCAGGAGGTCAGAGCTGGTAGTGGGTTGCATGCTGGCAGCACAACCCGAATGGGTGCTGCCTCTAGTTTGGGGTTTGCTCGTGCTGGAGCCAGTGGGAGCTTTGCTTTTGCATTAGAAGCTTGATGCTGTTCCCAATGAATTGCTGGGGGTTTTACATTGATTTTGGAAGTAGGGTAATGAAATGAGGGTCGTTTTTTTATCTGTGGTCTCTGTTGTAATGTCCAGGAGAAGGTGAACAGACAAAGCAATGAAAGATTCTACTTTTGACTGTTTTGTTTTCTCTTGTCTACAGTCGTTACTCTTCAGTGATATCCTCAAACCCCAGCCAGAGCACCCCTTCCCCGAGAGCTACGCTACGGACGGTGTTAAAAGGTAATTGCCAATCCCTGGTCTGTGAGCTTCCAGTGCACTTGGCTGTGTCCCTTTCCTGGGGAAAGACTCCATCCCTTTCCTTGCCCTAGTGCCAGTCTTGACAGTGACCATTGTGAATGTACAGATCTCATGCTTTGCAGAGACAAGTTGTGTCACTGGGTCTCTTAGGAGCAAGCTGCTGTTCCATGACTTCTTAGACACAGAGCAGTGATGGATTTTAGTGTTTGTCATATGAAACGGGGATTAGGGTTTGTAATCTTTTGCTGGAAGGGAGTCAAACTCAACTTTAAATTCAAGTTACTAGATGCAGTTGTGCCAGTTCATGTTTTTAGCTTGGGAGGTAAAAACAGGTTCAGCTGTGCTCTGTTGGGCAAACTGGTGTAAATCCAGTGCTGGCTGTGGTCACATCTCATCAGCACCCTGGCCTGCGTGAAGGCAGACGTGGCACTGAGCTCTTCCGTGTGTGGGTTGGCTGTGCACTGCAGCCCCTTCCAGGGAGCTCTGCTTGGTTCCTGTGCTACAGCTACATCCAGGGGACTGCACCCCCTTTCCACAACTTATTTGGAATGGGGTAAAACACAGAGGAAATGAGGATGACAGTTGATGAGGGCGATAAGCAGCTTCCTCCTAATCTAAGGTTTAAGTTCTCACTTTGGGTTCAGCACTGCTAATCAACTTTGATTTTGGAAGATGCCACTGCCCCTCATTCCTAAAACGTGAGACTTTTTTTTCTCCTTTCCACCCCTCTCTCAGGCAGAGCTTTCCTGCTCTAGATACCACACCAAACCTCTGAGCAGGTAACATTGTTCCACCTCCCACTTTGTATTTGCCTCCTGAGTCAGCTGACAGTGTGACTCAGCTGTCAGACGTGGGGATTTTCACACAGACAGCAGCTCGAGAGCCTCTGTTTGCTGTTTACTTGTGCACTGAGGTTCTCTGGCTCTTCTGGCTCTAGATAAGAGGAGCTGCCAAGCCATCTTCAGAGATGGCATCACAGGGGAGGTGGAGCAGGAAAGAGAGATGGGTTGGTGACTAAACAGGGTGAGATGATCTTCAGCTCCAGAGGACTTGAAGGGTCCCTGTGAAGGCGTTTGTGCAGGTGGTGGCTTGAACAGATTCCTCACAGAAGAAAATAGCTTGAGCTACATCCTCATGATTTGAATGCTCGTAGGTGCTGATGAATGCCCAAGAGCAGAGCTTCTTGAAAATCAGGCTCTTCCTTTAAATTTGCTTGTCAACAGTGTCACCTCCCTCTGTGTGATACTACAGGTGTTTTCTGTAGCCACTAAAGCTGCTGCCCACCAGGCTGAGAGTTCAACAAACTGGGCCTTGAAGTCCATTTTTAAGGACCCGGATAAACAATTGTCCTGCAGGTCCTCCTGTTTCTACAGGACCTATTAGGACACAGTCTTCCTAGGTCAGCCATTTATGGGTGGGAATTTGGAGACAGGAATCTGAGTTTAGGATGTTGTAAAAGTCTCATCACAGGTACCTATTTTTGGTTGGTTTGGTTTAGGATTTTGATTGTGTAAGGGTTCTGTAGCCATCCACAGAACAATACTGGTTACAGTAATGCACAGGGCTATTTTTAAGTCAAAACAAAAGGGTAAAATGAGGATATTGGAGAACTGCTGCTCCCCGGGGTGTTGGGGAGGATCAGTATGTGCTGTGATGGGAGGTGCTCGTGTAGGGGTGTGTGAGATGGGGAACAGGGCAGAGACTCCTGTGTGTACAGTGTCTGTAACCTGTAACCTGCAGGGGTGGAGACTTGCATGGCTCTTGTTTTGCTTTTGGAGTGAAACAGCAGCGTGTGCTTATTCATCATTCTCTTTTTGTTCCATATAAGTGACTTTGAATACACTCTGGGGTCACCCAAAGCCATTCACATCAAATCCGGGGACTCTCCCATGGCCTACCTCAACAAAGGACAGTTCTACCCCATCACGCTCCGGACAGCTGGAGACAGCAAATGTTTACACTTGTCCTCAAATAAAGTGAAGGTAAGAGACAAGCTGACAATTTTGCTGACACATGCTGTAATCAGACATCCAGCAATTGTACTGGCCTGGGAAAAGAGCTGAACGAGAAGAGTAATGGCTTTGTGGCTCATGTTGGCTTAAAGCAATGAATGGGATGGATTCGCTCATAGCAAGCTAATCCTCTGATGCACAGCAACAGCCTTCATGATCCCTGGCAGTTGAAACCTTTCACAGTAAGGTCAGGGATGCACAAAAGGCCTCCCTAGCCGATGGCTGGCTGGGGGCCCTTGTGGGAGGGTGTCTGAGCTAAAGAGAGGTTCCCCATCTTGCTCCAGTCATGTGTGGCCAGGCCTCAGAGCCACCCCTGAGCCTAAGCTGAGCTTGAGTTCCCAGCAAAGAAACCCGGTCCAATCCTGAGCAGTTCTTAGAGATATCCTCACTGTGTTACAGAGTGTGGTGATGATTGTTTTTGACAACGAAAAGATCCCGACGGAGCAGCTCAAGTTCTGGAAGCATTGGCATTCCCGCCAGCCCACGGCCAAGCAGAGGGTCATCGACGTTGGTATGAGCGGGGCTGTCTGGGTGGGGTTGGTAACTCTGAGCACCATTTTACTACATTTCCAACACACAATAACACAGCTGAAGCTCCAGAACCCGGCGTGGGGGCAGGCAGGAGGAGCAGCCTGATCTGCTGGCTTCAAGTCCTTTCTGGCTGAGGAGCTCTTGCAGGTTTAAAATGGTGTTTGCTGAGTGTAGGGACATGCGTGAGGCGCCCAGGGTACAGCAAAGAGCCTCAGTCAGAGAGACAGAAACTGCTGAGCAATTCTGACTCTTACGGACGTGACCTGTGGCCTCTTGGAGTCCAGGAATCTGAGCTAGAAAAGGTTTCTTGTACTACTTGTCCTTCTCCACTGCCACCACACAGGCTTTACAGCATGTCATGCCTGGCCAGGCAGAGGTTTTGTCCATCCAGCTGAGCACCTTGCTGAGCACCTCGTGCCTCAGAGGAGACACACAGTTGTTTGAGTTTAGAAGCAATCTGCATTGACTTTGCATAACATCCCTGCCCAAACAGCAGTCACCGGCAAATACCTTTGAGTCATTTCTGGCCTACCCCTCATGTATGCACGCTGAGGTGTACCCAGCGGTATCAAGGATGGCTTCGTTATATTACAAGGCTTCTTTTAGCCTTGGAGTGAGTGAGAGGCAGGCTTTGAGGGAGTGGAAGACCTAGGGAATGGAACCAGTTTTGCAGCCAGAGTATAAACTGCTTCTTCATTGCATTTCAGCTGACTGTAAAGAAAACTTCAACACCGTGCAGAACATTGAGGAGTTAGCCTACAATGCACTGTCCTTCGTGTGGAACATCCACGAGGAAGCAAAGGTACAAACTGCTTGTGGAAGGGATATGGGAAGCCTTGGTCCTCAGCAAAGCTGAAGTCTCCTTCCTGAGCCCCAGCATGCTCCCCCTGCTTCTCAGCTGACAGACAGAGTTTCAAATCCAAACAATGCCATTCCAGTGGCCCCAGGTACTGTTTGTCTTCCAGGCCAGTGGGGAAGGACACTGTGCTTCTCTGTGTGTTTAAGCATTGCCATTAGCTAATAAACACGCTGGGTACACCTGAGACTGGCTCAGAGATGTTGTTTTAGTGCTGATGGATAAGTCTGAAGAAACCCTTTTGCAGCAGGCAGCCTGGATCAGGGCTCTACTCACATGTAGGTGAAGCCTATTTAAATAAACCATAGCTGAGGGAACAAAGACCCTCCTTTCAAGGCAGCATTTTGATGCAGAAATGACTGACGACCCTTCTGTGGCTTGTGTGATGTGGAAGGGAGCCAGGCAGGTCACAAGATCCCTTTTGACCTTAAAATCTGTAAATATAAACATCTTTCCAGCTCTTCTTTCTCTTCTGCACCTCTTCAGAGTCTCTCATTAATACTTTGTACCCAGTGTGGATTGAAAGAAGCATATCAAAAAAGATGAACTATCTAAGATAAAAAGAAAAGCATAAATGCCCCATCTCTCTGAAGCTGGCAGCTTGGGAAAACTCTGCTTTGCTTTGGGATCTCAATAAGCCCTTCTTTTAGCCCAAAGGCGACCTTGGTCTTTTACAACCCAAGAGGTTAACAAATGTCTTCAAGGCAAAGTTGTCAGAAATGGAAATATGTCAGGTATGTGGCAAGCCCGCGGGGGCACCTCAGCAAAACTGGATTTAACTCTTAGCAGAAACTCTGTACATGCACTGGCCTGGGGCAGGGAAAGGTGAGATTTCAGAGAGCTGTGAGGCTGGGAGTGCGCAGAAGGGGCAGGTATTTGGGTCGTCTAGAGCACCTCTTGCTTCTCTTTTCAATTAAACTTCACACCACAGTTAAGTGGTTTTCTTTTCTATATATAGGTACTGTCTAGATCTGACGTTAGGTTTCAGGGCTGAAATCCTCCGGCAGTAGGGCAGAGCCCTACTGAGGGAACTGTGGGAGCAAATCTGTCCCCAGAGTCTAGGGGAGATTTCAGGGTCACACAAATGAGTCGGTAATTTGGAGATACAATGAAGATTGTATCTGTGCTCAGCTTTCCTTCAGAAGTTTCCACTGGAGGTAACTCCATCCTCGTGATAAAGGAGACCAGTGTGAGGAGAATATTTATTTAGGTAGCAGCAATGATGTGTAATTGCTGAAGCTGTAGTCTAGCCCTCCTCCCTCCTTCCTTCTCTCCCTCCCGCCCTCCCTCCAGGCCATTCTTGTCTGAGGGTCCCTTGTTCAGATCAGAAATACCTGCAAGGACATCCCCAGGCAGACTTTGCATCTGGTTTGACACCTGACTGAGCTGTGGGAGTGCGAATAAAGAGATGGGGAGCTGCAGTGGGTGTGGGGAGGCTGTGGCTAGGAAGGGCTGGTGGTGGGAGCTCCTGGCTAATGCTGGGAGGGTTGGAAGGATGTCTTGGTCTACTTTTGTTCCTACCCACTGCTTTCATTGCTGTAGGAGAATGATGTTTTCAGCACCAAAAAGCTGTATCAATCCCTGTTCCTGTTTGCAGGTATTTATTGGGGTGAATTGCCTGAGCACTGACTTCTCCTCCCAGAAGGGAGTGAAAGGTGTCCCTCTCAACCTCCAGATAGACACTTATGACTATGGCAATGGAACCAGCCAGCTGGTGCACCGCGCCGTCTGCCAGATAAAGATATTCTGCGATAAGGTACAACACTGCTTTCCCACCAGGTTGTCCAAGAGGAATTTTAAACTGGTGGCCAGTGACTCCAAGATTAAAAAACCCAGAAAAGTTGTGAGAGCCTCGAACAGCCCAGAGCTCAGGGCTGAGGAGCAGAGATGGTGCCTCCCCTCCGCTGGGTGAGACAGGGCAGTGGGGATGTGTCTGCACTGCTGAGGCCCTCACACAACAGCCAGCAGAAAGTTTCCCCATGGCAAACCTAAATGGGATCGTGCCTCATAATAAACTCTATTTTTGACAGGTTTTTAAACAGCAGAAGAGATGAGAGAATCCTTAGAGGTTCTTCCCCAACCCCAGATATCTTCCCGTGGAAAAATTGCTCACAGCTATTTTTGTCTGACATGAGCATTTTTGAGTAATGGGCTGACCTCCGAGAGATGGCCACTAAACCCTCTCTTGCCAATGTAAGAACTGTCAATGTCCTAATTTTAGCCTTATTTTCCCCACAGGGAGCAGAGAGGAAAATGCGGGATGATGAAAGGAAACAGTTCAGAAGGAAAGGAAAATGCCTGGACTCCAATAACAACGGTCAGTGCTAGTGCTAGTTACCCAAGCCAAAGCGTGTTGAAATCCATGTAGTCCGTTAACTTCCAGGAGATCTGGCCCTGGGTATTTCCAAGCCTGATGAAATCAGCACCACTCAGATCCAGCTTGTCAGTCCAGTCCTTCCCTGGCCTCCTACAGGGACTCTCAAAGCCCTTTATTAATACTGACAAACCTTCCTGAGTTGTCCTGGGGCCTTGGCAGGGAGCAGAGCCTTCCCATGCGGAGCAGCCCTGGACAAGCCCTGGAGACCCAGTTCTGCAGAGTCCCATCTGTTTTCTAATACATCTCTTGGAAGACCTTGGCCAGGAGCTTCCCCTCCTCTGCATGTGACTGCCTCTGAAGGTGCCACCTGAACTGAGATGTACTGGACTTCTCATCGCAGGTCTCAAAGGCTGTTTGCTCTCCGGCTTCAGAGGGAATGAGATCACGTTCCTGAGGCCAGAGACTGACCTCGAAACCCAACCAGTCCTGTTCATCCCCAACGTCCATTTCTCAAACCCGCAGAGGTGCGGCACGGTGAGTCCCTTCCAAAAACAGCCACCCTGTTGCCCTCATCTGTCACCCCCATCATTCCCAACTGATCAGTCCCCCAGACATGACCTGTGGTATGTAAAAAAACAAAACCAAACCACAGTTCTTCTGTGGAAATGTGGTGAACTTGAAGACGTAGCTGTCAGGAGTGGCCTACGTAGTCATGCGCCAGTGATGGGCAAGACAGCCTTTCCAGGTTCCTCCCAGCCAGATACTCCTGTGGTTTACAGGGATCATGTGCAGCTTCCACAGAGGACTGGAGGGGTAGCAAAATTAAAACTATAGTAAAATGCGACCGTATCAGTCCCTGTGTGCATGGGACATCTCTCACTTGTCCTCTGCCCTTCTCTAGCCCCTTGAGCCTAAGGAAACCTAGACCCAGTGTCCTTCAGAGCTCATCAGGATTCCCTCAGGAAACAAGTGTCTTGGTTTGTCAAAAAGGGGGAAAAGCCACTTGTGACAATACTGTAGTGTCCTCTTGCAGCATCTGCATCAAACCCAGGCACTAGGAGAATCTGGTCGGGTTTCATTTAATCTAAGAAACACATGCAGATGTTTGGGTTAATGGTGTAGGAAGATGATGGACTGGGAGGAGGGAAATCATGTTTGAGATGTGCCTGCGCTGCCTTCCCCAGCTTCACTGGCACTCAGTGATACTGTGCAAACTGATCGATGTTCCTTTCCTTCCAAGGTGCTCCCTCCTGCTGCTCCCAACTCCACAAACAGGTAAGGATGCAGCAGTTTGGGCTTCCCTCCATCAGCTGCTGTTTCTCTGGGTATGTTGTGGTGGTTTGATACCCACAGGCAGTATCTATCTACAGGTGCAAAAATAACACAGCACAGTGTGTCCCCAGTGCCCTTGAGTGTCAAAATATGTGTTAAGCATTAGCCTAGAATGGATTTAAGGAATGCAGAAGCACAGATAGGTTCCTTTCCCTACCAGTGAGCCACTCCAACACGAGTCTGGTCCACAACTGTCCTGCTGTTCTTATTGAGACAATGTGAAATATCACAGAACTATCACTGAAGGGTTCAAGTAACCAGGAGCAGATACTGCTCTAAAATAAACTGGAATGGAGTAGAAATCACACTTGTAATGTGTGTGGAGTGGGGAGAACCAGCGTTCACCCAAGGCTTGGTGCACTGCCTGGTGATATCAATAAAGCAACAATGCCAAGAAGGTGCAACAGGCTTTTGTCTGTGCTGTGATTCCAGAACCTCTGCCTGCACACACTGATCTCCTCGTGTGTGCTGTGCAGAAGGTGCAGCTCTGGTGAAGACTCTGCTGCTGTAATTACAAGCCCAGTATTTAATTGCTGGAGGTTTGCTGGAGTAACTGGTTGTTCAATCAGAAGTTTGTTGCTTTGTTCCCTGCTCCCGTTCTGTGTGTCTGAGAGTGTTGTGTTCCTTTTGCTCAGGCTGCCCCTGAAGCGGAGCGGTGCCTCGTTCACGGAGGAGTTTGACCCAGTTCCTCCAAAGCAAACCAAGGAAGAAGATCCTCAGAGAGGTAAGCCCTGGGATGGAACTCTTCTTGGATATAGTGTCTGCTTTGATTCAAGTAACCTCGGATCTTGAATTGCACGAATTGAGAACATGCCGAGAACATGCTCTAAGAGTCCTGGGTCAGTGCTGTGCTTTATCTCTTTCAGTCTTGTTGTACGTGCGGAGGGAGTCAGAGGAGGTGTTTGATGCTCTCATGTTGAAGACACCAGATCTCCAGGGCCTCAGAACAGCTGTAAGTGTTATCAAAAACTGTGGCACATGAATGAACTGCAGGTTAAAGGGCAGTGGCACTTAGTGTGCAGGAAGCTGGATGTAAGACTACTCCTATCTGATGTCTGCTTTCTGCTGAGAATGGAGATGGAAATTGTGAGTAGCAGGTGAATTCTATCCCCAGGCCCTGGCATGGGCTGTGTTGTTAGTGCTGCAGCAGGGAAGAACACACCTTATGGCAAGAAGTTTTGTTCAGATCATAATATAAGTCTCCTCTTGTGACAACACATTCATATTTTCCATTGTCAAACACCCTCTCCATTCTCAGGGCTGTAGATGTGCAGTCCACAGCCAGTTCTGGCCTCCTGCTGGAATTCCCTGTGTTGTGTTTGAGGAGAACACAGACATATTTCTGTGATGATTATCAGCAGCATCTCCGATAACCCATCTCTCTTTGGAGCCTGCTGGGAAGAAACAAACAGTAAACCTCCCAGATTTGGGGGGGCTTTATGGCTGCACTTCAAGCTCTGTTGGTTTTACACACTTTTTAAACATAGAGTTTGAAAAATGTCAGCACAGAGGAGCCTTTGCCATCTTTTCCCTCCCCCATCCCTCACCACAGAGAGTCAGAAACTCTGCAGAGGCTTGTGAAAAAGCTACAAAGCTCCTGCACCCAAAGCCCCTAAGGGAGGTGCCCAGGAGAGCGCTGCAGGTCAGCTGAACCTCAGCAGAACCTGCAGGCTGGTGCCTCCACAGCAGACACAGTCACACACGTCCTGTGGTTCCTCTCACCTTGGGTTGCAGCAGGTTGAAGCATCGAGCCCCAGACAAGCCGGGGAGTGAGGGAAGGAAGATGAAGGTTATTGCCCAAGGTCCCTGGCCTGGCAGTAGCTGTCAGGAGACCCAAGGCCAGGCTGCAGCCACCCCTCTGCTCGCTGCAGGACCCAGGCTCAGATTGTCCTGTTCAGATCATTGCTTTGGTCTTTCTTGAGAGGGAGGGGGGATCATTTGCTGCTGAACACTCCGGGCTCAGTGTTATCTGTGGTTTTTATCATGGGAATTTCATTTTACAAGTACAAAGAATTGCTGTGTTTTCCCTCACAGATTTCAGAAAAATATGGGCTTCCTGAAGAAAGCATTTATAAAGTCTACAAAAAATGCAAAAGAGGGTAAGTTAACCTCTCCTCTGCTTTTACCCTGTGCTTCTAAACCCACTCTCCTGGTACCCTGCCATAGGCTGACACAGCGTTTTAACAAGATAATAAAACATGAAGCCATGTGAGTCTGTGCTATTTGGAGCATATAAAACTTGGATCTTTCTGGGCTTTAAAGATCTGGGATAATGCTTGTTTGTATTATATTTATTTGGAGTGTAAAGTCTCCCAAGGAAAGGAAGTTGGATGAAGGAGGAATGTTTGGGTAGTTTAATGGGTGATCCTTTGTGTCTCAGTCTGAAAGCCCGAGGTTATGGAGAACTTATCTTACTGCCATCAGAGGTACAAATGTTTGCTTCTCCAGACCAAGAGCCTAAATGTCCCTGGCTCAGAAAGAGACTGAACTGGCTGAATAACACCATGGGCAGCCCGTGTCTGTTCCCAGCTTTGCCATCCCACCCCAGACCAGGAGGTCAACAGGAAACCTCACACTCGCTTTGGAGGTGAGGGGACCCACTGGCTCTGATCAGCCTTTCTGGGCACTGGTAGCTCTTGTGCAGCCCCAGTACAGAAGTGTAGGTCCCACTGGAGACACTGGTCAGGAGCTGCTGGGAGACCTGCAGAGCTCTACAGGGGGTTCAGGTGGGTTTGCAGTAAATGAGAAATGAATTCTCAAGTGCTTTCAACATGGTGTTTATCAGTGACTGATCCATAGGGATCTCCGCCATGGCTGAGGGAATGGTGCTGCTTTGCATGAGCTGAGGTCCAGCTGCTGCACATCCCATGGAGGGCAGTGGTCTTGATGTGGAGCCAAGAGCTACTTTCGGAAATGTTTTCTGGACTGAGAACTCCCCCTGGGTTGTCCCCATCCCTGGCAGCAAGTTCTCCGTTCAGCTGATGGAAGGGGAACGACTCCCAAGCTTATTCCCATAAAGCTAAACCCAGAGCCCTTCTTGCAGAGCGAGCGAGATGTAATCAGCTTTGCGAGCAGCGGTGCCTGCCTGGGAGATGAACTCATTGTTGTTGCTGGCCCTGGCCCAGAGTTTGGGCACGGGGAGAGACAGGCAGGAGTGAGGCTGCTGGCAGCGCTCTGCAGGGGCACAGAGCCGGAGCTGAGCCCCTGGGAGCTGAGGGCTAGTCCAAAGCTCTGCTTCTGCATTTGCTTCCTGGTGACAGTGGGATGAGAAAGTCCTAAAGCTCTTTGGATGGGATTTTCCCACTCATTTGGTGTCACCATAACTTGATCCCCGTGAGACGTGGCCTGTTTGCTGCAGGGGAAGTGGAGCTAAAGTCAGGCTTGGAGGCAGCTGCATAGTGGGAGGGGAGAGAAGGTGGTTTCTCCTCTGTGCTGTGATGTGGTGTCACTGAACTGGGAAGCAGCAACCCCCTCACCTCTAAATCCACAGCTGAGCAACCTCTTCCCCTTTAGGAGAGTTTTTAGATATGGTCTTAATGTTAAGGTGATGGGCGGGCCATAGTGAGGCATCTGAACTGGTCAGGAGGCTCCTGCCCCTGTTCCTGCAGTCGGGGCCTTGGTGCTGCCAGATGCTGCTCATCCACTGGCCCCAGAAATGGAACTTTCTCCCCCAAAGAACAAGAGCAGCACTGGCGGCCTCGGGGAGGGGTTTGTCCCACACACCTACAGCCAGAGCCTGAGCACAGAGAACAGCAGCGAAGCACAGGGGTGGTCAGTTTATTATTGCAGCTTCGGATGGAGCCAAACCTCAGGTGTGTCAGCCGTGGTGGTGGCTCGTGATGTGGCCACCACGGGTCATAAGACTGTCATCAGACAGCAGCTACTCTCGGGCAGCTCCAGCTTGGGCTGGGTTTACTGAACCAGCATCCGTGCAACAGGGGAGATCCAAGCACTGGTGAGTTTGCAGGCGGACCCCGAAATGGCACCACATCAGGGGAGAGGCCACCAGCACCTCGCTGTGCTTTGGGTTTGTTCGTTACTTGATCTGATAGGTAGCGAATGATGTTTAATAATGATTGGGAGGGAAATCAGGCAGATATCCTCTCCATCCCTTCCCCAGAGGAATCTAATGAGAAGAAAAGGCAACACTTGGAAATTAGGCTAAAAAATAATCCATTGACACCTGGTTTACTAAGAGCTGGACATGAGCGGTGGCCCTAATTACTGCTGGAGTGTGGGGACACAGGACTTTCTCCAGCCAGACGCTGGCACGGTCAGACACTGTTTCCTGCTCCCCCAGATTTAATTTTCCTTTGAATAATTTCATCCTATTGCTCCACCCTAAACAATCCTCTCCTGGTAATTCCAGCTTGAGGGTCAGATTTGCATCTGTGGTAAACCTGTGAAGCTCGGTGGTACTGCTGGGCTTGGAGTGGTGGGGACTGATGCTCAGCCTTGGGCCACCCCGGCACGATGAGCTCACCCAGATGAACTTCATCTCAGGGTGACTCAGGAGCAGTAAGAAGCGATTTGGTGTCTTGGTGAGGTTTGGTCTAGAAAAACAAAGTAGGGCCCACGTTCCCCATCAACACCCTCAAACCTTTTGTGGTTGAGAAATCAAATGGAAGCTCCACAGCAGGAGCTGCCTCTGGCTGCCTGCCTGCACCCCATCACTGGAGCAGCGCTGCTGGTTGTGACACCCCCCGGGCGGGGGATCGCTGCCTCCCTGGGGGCGCATGTCAGGGGCCTGACTCCCGGGATCCATGGCTTGGCCCCGGCACTGCTCCTCTCCGGTGCCAGGAGGGTGATGGTTCACCCTGGATGGTGTCAGACCCATGTCGCAGCCCCTGTACTGGGTGGGCTGCGCTTCCCCGACTGCACTGTGACAGGCAGCAGCCTGTTGTGCCCCACGGAATGGCAGCACAACCACAAACAACCTGGGGACAGAGCACCCATGAGAGCAACGGGACACCAGGACACAGCTCCTGCCCTCAGCGGAGCGGCTGCGCTGACCTCGGGGGCATTCCCAGAGGGACATGGGCCGTGTTTGTGCCTGTCAAACTGTCAGATGTGCTGGGTGCTCAGCCTGCTCCTTCGCTTGTTTTCAATCTTGGCTCGAGCGTTGCACAATTAATGCTGTTGCCCCATTAGTGACCCCGGCAGGAAGCTGGAGGGGATGCTCTTCCTGCACAGAAATTTGTTCTCTTTGTTCCCTCCAAACTGCTACAAATTTCCCGTCTGGTTTGTGGGAACGCGGCTGGGGGGATGTGGAGCTGCCCCATCACTGCACTACAGTAATGAGGGGTCTTCCCTGGCACAGAACCGCAGCCCCAGGTTGAAATCAGCTGATGGAATGTCTCCTTCTCCCCGAGTCTCCATGGAATTGATGCCAGGTTGGAGCTCTCAATTCACACCCTGCCATAATCCAGAGTAATTTCCCCGTGGAGCAGACGCTGGGCCCAGGCATGTCTGGGTGGAATTGCGAAAAGCTCCCCAGGAGGCTCCTGTCATGTTGTGGCTTCAGTTAATTACCAATGGCTGAGCCCCTCCGATGGGGTGGACGCGGCAGCACCTTGTCCCTGCCAGGGCTGTGGCTCCCGGCAGCCTGGCACAAGGAGTGGCTGTGGAACGCAATGCACATCAGGAGCAGGGCAGTAAAGGGAATTTGTAATGGGAATTCTGTGTGGAGATGTTTGGGAGCAGGTCTGCCGTCACCCAAGACGGTGTCAGTGTCGGTGTCAGCATTTCCCATCCATGGCTGGGGACCCCAAGTGTCCACCCCTCCCGATCAAGCTGCTCCACAAACCTTTCCTTGTGCTGCGTTTGACTCAGCCCTTCTCCCTTTCCCACAGGATCTTAGTGAACATGGACAATAACATCATCCAGCACTACAGCAACCACATGGCCTTTCTCCTGGACATGGTGGAAGCAGAGAACAAGTTCCAGGTCATCCTCAAGGAGCTCTGAAGAGCCACAGGCAGCACTTCTGGGACTTCTCTCAAAACCGGCAAGTTTGACCCAACAGAACCTGCCCAGTGCCTCGACTTGGGGCCTCTACTTGAACCGCTGCCTCTGGGAGGGCAGCGGCTGCTTGGGAGCTGTTACCCTGTGAACACGGAACTTCGCTCTGTCGAGTTGTTTATTATTATTATTATTTTTTATTCTATTTTATTTTATTCCCTTCTGGCGACGGGCCTGACCCATTCCACAGCGGGACAGGGACTGGCACCGAGGTGGCTGCCAGAGCCCAGGACTGCCTCTGCTCGCTGTCAGCCTTGCCCTGTGCCCGATCCACCCCGAGGCTTTGGCTTTCTCCCAAAGCACCGGCACCTCGGAGCGCTCCCAGTGGGGTGCAGCCCGGCTCCAGGCTCCTCTGGCCACGCTCAGAGGCTTTGCAGATGCACCGTTGAATGGACACTGCCTGTGCCCGTGCCCCCGGCCAGGCCTCCGACTGTAAATACCACCAAGGCCTCCACAGCCCCTGTTCGTACATTTCTGACCTACGGCTCCTTTTGTATTTGAGACATGTATAAATACCTTGTTTTGTACTGGACGGAACGGTGACACAGAGCATTTCAAACACGGGCTGCTTCACATTGCTCCGTGAACTCCTTTTGTAACTGTGTTGTTGGTTTTGTTGTTTTGGATATTCCGTAGTAATAAAAGTTCATAGATGGAAGGTTGAACTGTCTCCACCCGGCTCCGGGGGTGGGGTTGGGAAAGGCCACGCAGGAGCCGGCTGTGGAAGCTCCTCACACCTGCCTCTGCTCAGCCACCAACCCCTCGTCCCTGCTGCCATCTCCGCAGCGGCTTCCCCTTAGGAACAAAGGTACCGAGGGCAGCCCTGTGTTACCCAGTTAATCGTCTGACCAGTGAAAACTGGGGCCTTTCTTCCCCCCCAGCTTCATCTGTGTCATATGTGCCTGAGTCCCATGAGGGGAAGTGAGAGCAGCTCTGCTCCTGCTGGGAAGGGGGGTTTGAAATGATGAAATGCATCAGGCTGGTGAATTTGGGATTACTTAAGCATTATTGCAATGAGGAGAGCCTCTCAGATGAAGCTCAGATAAATCTGAAGGCTTATCAACCTTTGTTGATCTCTCCCAGCATTCTGCACTCCTTCATATCATAAACTCCTTCTTCTGCAGGATTTCCCTGTTAGTTCAGCAAGGCCAGGTCTACAGCCCTGCTATAGCTGAATGTCAGCTCCAGTTAAAGATGAGCACACCAGGAATCCCCAGCGCTTGGTGTTGATGCCTGTGAAACCTACAGCTCCCCTCATCTGGCAGTGCAGGAGCTCTACCCCACAGCAGGACTCGGTGCAGGGCACCAGCACCCGCAAAGGGTGAACCCGTCCTGCCCGAGCGCAGGGACTGGCGCCAGCTCTCAGGTGAGAATGGAGGTTTCCTGCTGCCTGTGCAGAGGGAGGACGTGGGGCTGGTGGTTCAGGGGAAGCACCAAGTCCTCCACACCACTGGAGAGGCCCGAACACAAGGAACCGGCACAGAGCTGGGGGTGCCCTGATGGCTTGCTCCAGGTTTCCGTGCAGTGGTAGTGCCCTCCCCGAGGAACTGCTCTTGGGAACGCCCTGGCAGCGAGGCCGTGCTGTGGGGTGCTTTGTGTGTGCAATGATATGGGCTCCTAGTGAGCCCTTGACCTGTGATTAGTTGCTCTAAAAGTCTAATCTTGAGGCTAATTTCTTACCTGTGTAAACACAGCACTACCTGTCTGATTCTCTTCCCACTTACACTACTCTTAGTAGCATTACTCCTAATTTACACAGCAAAAACCTCGTGTTGTAACTTAAGGTTCCCAGCAGAACAAGGATGGATTTTGCTGGGTTCACAGGGTCTGTTTCACACTTGGTGTGAACCTGCCCAGCCCTGGCTGGAGCTGTGTGTGTCTGCACCCTACAGACCACTTCCCCCAGCTTGTGGGGTGGCGGCAGGGAACTGGCGCTGCTCCTGTGCAGGTTCTGGGTAATCCCAACATTGTCAGTTTAAAGCAGGGTCATGCTGTGTGCAGGGAAACGCCCCCTCCAGCCCTGCCGGGGGTGGGGGCTCTGCTGACGGGCTCAGTATCGCTTGTCCCTTCCAGCCAAGGCGGTTGCGTAAAGCAGAGCTCCAGATATGTGACAGCATTCTTGAGTCTTTGCCCGGAGCCCACCAGTTCCTTTTGAAGATTGAGATAGGAGCGATGAAGGTGATTCACCTCCGAGCGAGCAAAGGTCGTGTGAAAGTATGAACCTGCTTATGCTTTGCAGAGGGCTCACACTGACAAACAGGAGCAGCTTCCTCTGGAGCCGGGTCTGCTCCGGACGATTGGCAGCTGGTTTGCGCTGACTCGAGCCAGAGATGCTCCAGGTAACTGCTCTGTGTGGTGGTGTCCGTGCACTCGCGTGTCATGGAGGCTACACACATGTTGGCACAGGTCTGATGCTGGAGGGGGAACCATGTGGCCATCCTCTGAGCAGGATGTGCCCACACTGCCCATGTCCCGTGTCCCTGCCACAATAAGAGAGGCCTGCAGTGATGGAGCTGAGCTGGGTGGCAGCTCCAGTGGGTACACTGAGTCCCCTGCACCTGTTTCCTCTTTGGTTTATCAGGTGAAAGCACCAAGAGTTTTTTGCAGTGCCCAAGAGTTGTATTAATTATTCAACACCTACAAATCCGGAAGCTTTCAAGTCCCTTTTAGCTAGTGAGCATGTTCTAATACACAGCACCACGCACCGCTGATGAGCTGCTGCGCTCAGCGAGTGAGGACGGGGCTGCTCACTGTGAGTTAGTGTGTGCTGTGCAGAGCCCTCTTTGAGGATCCTTGCTCTGGGGTCTGGGTTCTGCTGGTCCGTGCTGGGCTGTCAGGGCAGGAACACTCCCCACAGGCTCTGGGTGAATAAAGCAGCACCTGCAATGACAGAGATTCATAAGAAACACCAGCTTGTGAGCTGAGTTGTGCAAGAGCCCTGCTATCCCCAGTGCTGGGTGGAGGGCTCTGCTCTGCACTTCTGCAAACACCACCCAGTTTCTGTGTCTTTATTCATGCTTATTCATTCCTTGCATCATCAAGCAAGCAGCTGAGGATCTCGGTGTGTGGTGTGGTTCTCCATCGCTATAAAGAGAAAAACAGCATCCTGTGTTTTCTTAGGACACCCACACATTGTGTTGGGAGATGCCCTGGTGCTGAGTTGGTATTGGAGGGGATGAAAGACACAGGAAAATGAACTTCTGTCTCCATCTGTTTCACAGGGTGGGTGAGTCGGTGCAGGGCCCCCCTGCTCTGCTCCTCACCTGTTTCCTCAGGTAGTTCCTTGGACTTTTGTAACTACGCTGCTGGGTGGTGCGATGAGTACTAAGCCTTCAGCTGTGTGAATGTCCTGGTGTCTTCAGCTGGGAAGTGTCCTTGGCCACAGAACTGGAGTTTGGTGCTGACACTTGGCATGTGCAGACTTCAGTTTTGCTTCCATGTGGGTTGTCTTGATGGTATGTTTGACTGTGGCTCCTGTGCAATGGGAGCTCTGGGGCTCTGGCTCTGAAGCAGCCCAGGCACCACCAACTGCTGAATAAACCAGAAATAAAGCAATAAAGCTGCTGCTTTGTATCAGCCACTGATTTAACTGTGAAGTATTTTCCCTCCCTCTTGTTCTGCTCATTGTGGTATTGTACAGAGTAGTTCTGTACATATTGTGCATTCCTGGGGGCAGAGGGCTCAAGTCACCTCTAACCTCACCACCAGGAGCTCGATCCAGTGGAGTTTTCCTCCTTCTGTTCAGGCTGGAGTGGGAAGGAGCTGGGGGGGGGGGGAGTTTAGCAACAGAGGAAGGCTCCGAGTGGCTTTGTCTGTGTATGCACTGATGGTGCCCCACTTTCATGCACTGACAGGGTACTGCATGGGCTTCTAATCAAATTGGCATAAAAGACTGCTGGAAAGGAAAGAGGGCATTTCCCCAGCACCTGCAGGAGGTATTTCTACCCCTTCCCCTTCCTCTTTACCATCTTTAACAATCATGGGCCAGATCTTCAGCACAAATGAACTGCCCTCGCTCTGTTCCTTTAACCGAAATGCTGGCTGAGGATCTTGTCCTTGCTTAGTCAGCAGAATAGCTCTGGGGAGTTGGCTGCTCATGCCCCGTGTTGCAAGTCTGGGATATGGTCTGGATGTGGCCCCAGAAGAGCCCATTACCCCACTAGTGCTGCCCCAAGGGCCCTGGAGAGACTAATGGCACCAGCGTGTGCTCCCGCTGTCTGTGGCTGGTACAAAATCTGCAGCTGGGCGAGTTCAGACACTAGAAATAAAGGCAGGATCGCTGCTGTCTGCTCTGCAGCCCTTCAGTAACCTCCCACGAGGATGGAGAATCTCAGACGAAAGAAACAGGGCAAGAAATGTGAGTCTGAGTAACTGAAAAAATAATGTTACTTGTGCCTGGCAGCAAATGGCCACCGGGCAGGGAGGGACAGGATCCACCCTGGCCATGCCCAGCTCTGCCTCAGCCCGTGCCCAGGCAGGAACGGCTCAATGCAAGGAGAGCGCAGCAGGGCCTGACCCTGCGGCCACCTCTCAGCACTGCTGATGTCAGGGTGAGGGCTCAACACCCGGTTTTACTCAGCTTGATGCCAGGAAGGCTCTGGTGAGGCTGGTGGAGGACAGGCCAGCCAGAGGGGTGTAAACCCAAGGATACCACACTGAGGTGCTCTGTAACGCCGCACTGCTGGAGGAGGCCCTGGCCTCCCTCCCTGCGAGGGCTCCTCTTCCAATCAAACAGAAAACCATTGCAGGTGAAATGTCTGTTGTACCAACAGCCAGAATTTGTGATAGTTTTACACAGGCACCAGAACTCACAGAACCTGTTTGGCAAATGCACTGACAGCCAGTGACGCTTTAATGGCCTTTACATTGCAAACATGAGTCTTTCAATCTTGCCTTTAAAAATAATATTGTAAAATAGGCACCAGCAAGTTGGACAAAGAGCTGGCAGCCAGGACTCCAGCGCTGCTTCTGCCATTTGCTGCTGGGTGGCCCTTTGCATGATACTAAACCATCTAAAGGTGTCAGAGATGCTATGCTCTGATCTTGTATGGATTTAGACACCTGGTGCTCATAAACATACTGTCCTCCATTCACAGAGGGTCCTGTGTGCCATGTGTCTGAGTTACATGTGTTTCAGAAGCGGTGTGTGTGGTCAGGTGTCCCCATGCCTTGGCAGGGGAGCTCTGCTAATTTCTGTGCTTCAGCTTTTTCCTGTGGAGTAGGCAATAGTGCTGCTCCATCAGATCTGTGTTTTGCCATCTCTAGGAGGGACAAGCGCTTTAGAACAATTCTTACCTTCAGCTGGCCTAGGAGCCATGCTCTGTCCATTGCTGTGTGTTTCAAACACCCAAGCCCTGCTTTGGAGGCCCATTGCAAGCCACAAGGTTGTACTGCCCAGGAGAAGGAGGATCTTTGCAAGGTGGGGTGGCTGGAGCAGAGAGATTCAAGCAGAGTTTCTGCCTGTCAGGAGAAAAAGAGGTTTGAGGAACTTGTCCCACACTGATGGGGTTTTATGTCTGGAAATCAAAGCTGTGGTTTCCATTAAGTCCCTGGGGAGGTGGAAGCTTAATCCTCCTAAGATAGAATCTTTGGGAAATGATCTGGGGGAAAAGGGGTCTAGTTGCAATGCCACAGACATCCTGCTTTGTTTATTGTCAAATAAAGACTTGCCAGTGGTCCAGCCTCTGCAGACAGCCGGCTGCTCTGCTGCTCCAGAGCAAGATAGCGCTGAAACCAAGGCAGTGATGCCAAGTGACTCCAACCCGGAGTTCCTCCCATTCTCTCCCGCTGAGTGGAGCAGGAGAGGGAGCAAGCTCCAACCCCAGCAGCTGGGTGTGGAGTGTTTTTGTGTTTTCTGATAACACAGACTGGCGATCTTCTCTCCTCACATTTAATTTGCCCTTTCCTCTAGCCCTCTGTCCTTACCCAATGCCACTTGGCATCGCCTCCCTCCCAGCCTACAGCTTCCCGCTGTTTTTACAAAACCCTGTTATAAGATACAGCTGCTGAGAGATGTAGTAAAGATACAGCTCTTGGGTAAGGAGGGCCGTGGGCTTTCTCATGTTCTCATTCTTTTCCATGGTCAGGAATTTATTGTTGATCTTAATCTTAGGCCAGGCAACGTCACTGCATGGTGACAGTAAATTTACTTGAACAATTTGCTGATAGGCAGATTTGTTTGTCTTCTCATGAGGATGCTGAGGGGGAGGAGGGCTTGGGAGAAGGGAGTTTCCTTTCATGCCTTTTAATCTCTTTGAAACAAGCAGTAGGATGGCAGACGGGGGAATGGCAGTTCTGGCTTGAAGGAAGTACTTGAGACTTTTACAAGCCTCTTTCCAGCTCTAATTCCCAGCCTTAGCAGGGGCTGAGAATTTTTACCCATCAGGTTCCTTGAGATGCTGTGCAGCCACGAGCTGCCCTCACCATTCCTGCCCAGTGCTTCCCAGGTTGGACTCTTTATGCCCAGTGTGTTCCTGGGGGTGAGTTTAGGCACTGGCAATGAAAGAGAAACATGGCCAAATGCTTAAAGCTCCTACTTGGGATATGATACATCTTTTTCCAGGTCATGTGTGCTTTGGCTTCTTGATCTGCATAGTGGGGATAAGAAATCACCCCTACATCATAAGGGTGGTGCGGTGTTTAATTACTGTTTGTAAATGTCTGAGAGATCATCTGATAAAGGTACCTCTGATACAGTGCTCCAGGGTGTTATCAACCCACACTGCACTCCGAGGCAGCGCACTGTAACGCTTCCACCTCTGAGCCTGTCCCTGTAAATCTGTGGCAATAACTGGCCCCACTGGGCCAGGCGATGTGGTGGGACACTGCGGGAGCACTCTGCTCTCTGACACGTTGTCCTATGTCCCATGAAAGTGGCATCTCGTCCAGGTTGGACTGACCTGAAAGGAGTTTTCTTTGCTTCCTTGGTAGGTTTATGTGGCTGATCAGTTGCAGGCTCTGCAGTAAATCTGTACGTCTCTGTCAGGCGAGAGGTCTTTGGCTTGAAGCAAGATGGGAGACACCTGGATGA
This sequence comes from Strigops habroptila, assembly GCF_004027225.2. NCBI lineage: Eukaryota > Metazoa > Chordata > Aves > Psittaciformes > Psittacidae > Strigops > Strigops habroptila. The sequence goes on from NC_044288.2 coordinate 967,744, forward strand.
GAGAATGGTTGGTGTTGTAGTGACCTACAAGACAAACAGGAAAAGGATGTAAATACCAAACCGGGCTGCAACAGTGGCACTGTTGCAGAGTGCATCAGTCAGTGAATGCAACAGAAGGAAAAAGAACCGGTATAACAGGACTGTGTGGGGAAATCACTTCTGAATTTAAAAAGTGCTGTCCTGGGCAGAGCTTATTTCGAGGGACACTGATAAGGCAACACTAAGCTTAGTCCTGATCATAGGAATATATGGAGATATTGGCAATTTTAAAGAACATACAGGAGAACTCACACATGGTCTAACTCGTAAGATCAACTACAAGGCTACGTGCCCTCCCACTCCAGGTCTGAAGCCTCGCCACACAGTGGGCCAGGAACAGACTATTGCAGCTACAGGACTGTGGATCTTGGTACATTATGCACTAACGTGGCTTCTCCTGAAGCCTCTGGCATCTGATTTGTTGTGGGGTGTTCTGGTGATTCCTGATGGCTACTCTAAACTGTCAGGACTGTTTCTGGATGGTTTCTCAGCAGAGGTTCAAAGGGATCTACCCAGAGCTCTTGGAAGGGACTCACCAGTGTCCTGACACCAGCTTAAGTCAAACGTGCCTTAAGAAGCTCTGAGTGACCTGAATTTGTGTGAGATGGTGCTCTGCACCCCAGAGGATCAGAACCAAAATCACCAGCAGCATCTTTCCTCCCAGCTCAAGGCTCGATGGAGAAGGCCACTTTCTACATTTAATCCTCTTGTGGTTTTGGACATAAACACTGTCTGGCCAGAAATGTTGTTGCTTTGCTTGCAGAAATCCAGAGGTCTCTTTCAGAAAAAGAAAAAGGGCTTGTGAATGCCTTTAAATTGACTTTACCTGTGGGTAATTACCAACAAAGGAAAACCCACATTTAAAATCCAGTTGTCTCCATCGTGAGTGATTGTAATGATACAGCTGCAGGCAGTATTAGGGCCAAACTCTGGGAGTGCTTCCCAAGTGTAGGTAAGTCTCTTTGTGACTGCCCAGCATGCAAAGGTTGCACTTACACAGACGCCGAGGACTTGAATTCTTGCAGAGAACGTGGCTTTGTGTGTTCAGCTGCTCTCAGGCTCCTCTGATGTCAGCTCTAAGTGACCCGTTTTGCTCAAGCCACCAACTGAGCACCAAAGTCGAGGTGGCGCTGCCAAGACACCAAGGGGGCACCAGTGAAAGCGCTGCAGAGGCAGGGAGATGTGTGCGGCTGCAGGGTGGGCTTTGAGCTAAGGATGACTTGAAGAATCTGTATCTGGGTTTGTTCAAGCCTGCAGGTATCTGCTGGAGAGTCTGTGCCCTCCTGCAGCTCGCACCAAGCTCAGGGTGCAGCTTTGTCCTTATGCTGCTCGCAGTCCCCAAGCTCCTTAACCTGGACAGAGGTGCCAGAAGTCCCTGGGGAAGCAGATCATGCTCTCCTAGAGCCGCCTCCTGCACTCTCAGCCCTGGTGTTGGCTGCAGCTCTTCTACAATCTATGCACAGAAACATGCTTCATCCACAGCTCCTGAGGAGCACCACGCTCCTGAGAGAACTCCTGTCCTTAGAGGGAAAAGGTTATATGAGCTACCCAAAATCACAGACTGGATCACTGGACAAAGGGAAAGACTTGCCAGGTTCCCAGGATGAAGCCTTACCTCCTGGAATGTGGTGCTCTAAGATTTAAAACTTTTTCTTGCTGGCTGCTGAAATGGACTTTTTCTAATCAAGCTGTAGCTGGAGAAAACTTCTACTGGTCAAGGCCAATTCAGTGATGTAAGTGGAGGAGTCCAGTTCAAGCACAAGAGTGGGAAGGTAACAGGAAGACACCGGCATTAAAGATTCAGCACAAAAACACTGATCTTTTCCTATTTCTTTCTCATGTTTCCTGCATAAGCAGGTGTAGTGCCTACAGAAGTCATGATGTTTAACTGGCTTTACTTTAATACAGGGTTTGGTCCCACAGCTGAAGATGGCTTTGACAGCTCCGGACACTCTTTTCCTGGGTTTCACTCATTTTTTCCTCCAATATTTGTCCATTTTCAGCTGTCACTGCCTCAAAAGCAGGTCCTCCACTTACTGGACAAAAGTTCCCTTTTGCCTGAGAGCAGTGACCATGTAAAGACTGCAGGATCTGTCCACCTTCTTCTTCTCAGATGTCTCTTTGTCTATAGTCATAAATTATCAGACACTGACATCTTTTAAATAGATAGTTTCCTGTTCTGCTTCTTGTAGGTTAGATATTATCTCCTACAGTAAATCATGAGTCAGTGATTAATTCAAGAAGGCCGTTCCCAGAAGCAAATTCTTACAATGTTAAAATTAATATGATGCGAAGCCATTATAGTATGATATAGAAAATAATTATGGCCTGCAAACCAGTTTAATCAAGTGGGAACGTGCTGGCGCAGGTACTCGGTCAGAGTGAGTCATCCTCAGAAAGTTCAGCCTTAGCATATGGGTTGTGTGAGTGAACAGGATTACCCCATGTCAGCTGAGGCTGGTAACTCTGTACGTGTGCTCTTTGCACACCCAGCTTGTGAGGTAAGACATGTTTGTTTAAAACACCTTTGCTGATGTTTAAACTAGATCAAATTACTATAAAAGCATGAATTGCTTCAAGAACATGCATGCAGCCAGTTAAGATGTCTCAGCTGATGAGTGGCAGCTTATTAAGTTTATTAAATTGTGTTGTCTTCATTGTGTCTTAAACAGCAAAGTCATCAGATATTCTGAAGAGTCAACATGCGGTGCCTCACCACGCAGTAGATGTGGCCGTCCTGCACTCAAGGCAGTTTAAAAGGGGACTGCTCACTAGGAAATGGCTGCAATGCAGACATGCTGTGCAGAAAAAGACTAACACTCTCTCTAAAGAAGAACAAAACAATCTAAAAGTAATCACAGCTACAGCAAGACACCATTGAAGGGACAGAGAAGTCCATTAGCAGTGCATATATTATTATAAACTATCTGATAATTGTTAATAACACTTTGGGGTTTAACATCTTCCATATCTCAAAACATTATGAATTCCTGTGGACTAAAGCTTACGCCACCCAGAGAAGCTTGGTCACGGTGGCATGGGTGGGGAGCAGCAGGCACAGAACAGTTAAGTGACTTACACAAGGGTGAATCAGCAGCTGGTTCAGGAACTGAACCGGAAGGTGAGGTCCTCAGCTGATACAAACTGGCACAGCTCCACGGTGAGTGGAAGGGCACAGTCCATTACCTCACTTGTACGTACCCAGACCTGATTCCCAGCTCTGAGGTTGAACCTCAAAAGCCAGTACCTGTTCAAGATGTCATGTTCACCTGCCTTGAGCTTCTTGGCAGCAGTTCCCTGTAACCAACCAACACAGGCTGGGTTTCTGGGATGAAAACTCCCGGGATGCTCTGGGGTCTTTCAGTATGAAAGTCAGTGATGTGGCAGGGACAGGGGTTGCTGCTGTCCCAGGGTCAGGGATGTGTTCTTCCTCCCTTGGTATTGAGGAGTTTCTGCCTGGTGCATGCTCAAGATCTGCTTGAAAAGGTTAATGCAGAATTAAAAAGGGGCACCTCTGTGTGTAAGCAAAGGGAATTTCAACCCCAGTAGAAATGTAAAAGATAAAGCATATGAGAAAGCAGCTTAGAACAGCTGTTGGACTTCCACCTTACCTGTAACTGACAATAAGGAATCTTGTTCCTTCTTGTCTGGATTTTAGAAACAGTACAACAATAAACAGGTATTGCAGACGTAGTCAACAGTCAGTTAAAGACCAGGTCCACTGAAGTCAACACAAAGGCACGAGGTGAGTTTAGCAGCTTTGGAAATCAGTCTGAAATAAAATGCTTCCGCTTACCAGCGAAGGGAAGTATCCGGTTCCTTCCCTGGACAATGAGGTGCTGTTGATCTCTGCAGACTGATGAGTGACACTATTGAATCCTGGACCTGGGGTTTCATTCTAGCAAGAGAACTATCCCACCTGCTGCCCGAGCTGTACCAGTGACCTCTTGCTGCAGTAACTCATTGTTTTTAAGCTGTGTATCTGTTGCTCCAAACTGCTTTCATGGTAAAATATCACCCCAGGTTACACATGGGAATGAACATTATTTGTAGTTTGTACATCCCTTCCTTCTTTCAAGTTGAAATTTATTGGGGTTTAAGTTTTTGCTGATATCCTCCTGTTTTATATGATATGGAAAAAGCTCACTGTGTCTTTCTTCTTAGTTATCTCACATACATTTCAAACCATCTTCTTTTTCTTCCCTCTAAATTAACCATCTTTAGCGTTCTCAGTCTTTACTGGGACTCTAACAGTCCTATCTCTTATTTCTAAATTGAGCCTATCTCTGCTCTAGTCCTTTGTTAGAATTAGGGTGGCCAGAACTAAAGGTGACATTCCAGCTGAAGAGGCACCAGCAGCAGAAATGATGGGATTCTTGTATTTCCTGTGTCGTTTTCTAAGTCATTGCTTGCACCCCCAAATTTTATGCTTTAATTGTGATTGTGCTTTGAGGTAGATGCCTTTATTGTTTCAAATTCTAATCTTTTCATGCAGGTCTCCCGATGCATAGAAAACTGCATGAAAAATTGTGGAAAACTGAGTATTTCTGAGTATGAGGAAGATAAAATTTCTCTGCTGTCTTCACAGCAATTTTTATATACTGGGAGCCATGGCAAATCCAAAATCTCACCCTTAACATTTGAGTTGGACCCAGTTAATTCAGCCTGTGGGCAGAATGCAGCTCTGCAGTCACCACACCTTCCCCAACTCTGCTCCCAGAAATGGGCTTTTCAAAAGAGAGGCCTGGGCAGGATTCTATTTATAGAGCCAAAGAAATCAAAGCCCGCCTGTGCCATGCATGATACCTCCAGCTTCTCAGATGTGGTCCCATGAAGTGCTGAGTGCCCTTGGTAGCATGCCCTGCTTCTGCCAATCCCAGGAGAAAAAACAGTGGGACTTGGAAAGTCTGGGACACCATAGAAGATGAAAGAAATAGCTTTGTACTAACATAAATGGGAAATTATTCCAGTATGTAGGATGGAAAGAGCTGAAGTTCCTGATCTTTAAGAGCATTCTATCATTATGTGCACTTTGTTAATTGTCTTGTCTGCCAGTTACAATGGAAAATATTCTGGAAGCGCCTGGAAGCAATTTAGTTCCTATTCTGATGACTTCAGAGTTGGGTTCTGGGAGTGATCAGATGTCCCCCCAGAAACAGCATGTGCATACTACTGAAGGAAAGAGAACAGGATGGATGGGATTGAACAAGGCAATGCACAGTCGAGAGGAGAAAATAAAGTAGTTTGGGCATTAAACCACGCATGGTTTGGGCATTAAACCAGAGCACAAGGCTGAATGGATTTGTAGAATTTTTTACAGGATCAAGAAGCAGGAAAGATCAAGGTTAAAAGTGGGGAAATAGAAGCCTGTGTAGGATGAGTTGATTAAAACCCACCATCCAGCAGGACCTGTGCTGCTGGTGTACAGCAGCAGCAACCCAGGTGACCTGCTGCCCCTTAAGAAAGGACCAGAAATGGCTGGGAGAGGAATGGAGGCTCTTGCTCTGCTTGGTCTTGCAAAAGAGCAGGCTAAGGAGAAGACTGGATGGGATGGGCAGACAGTGCTGTCTGCTGGAGAACATGCAGTTGATTTACAGTGAGATCATTTACAGGGCAAATCACTCCACCAGTCTGGTTTTCTACCGCAGCTCAGCTGTTTCTTGCTACGTGCATGGACAAGCGTAATAGTGCTACTACAGTGCTAAAAGTAATAAAACCCGAATATGTGCCACTTCCATTAAAACTGGGAATCGGATCCCAGGTCTCCAGTTTGTTATCTGTACACTTAATACTTGCAGATTTGGCCTTTGTCATAAAAATGCCACCTGAGTTATAAAGTGAATGGTCACAAATAATCTTTTCCATGTTTTTCTTTGTAGGAAAATGCTTCAGGACAAACCAAAATTTGAGGTATGTGATGCAACTTTGGGAATTTCAGCAGAGCCACTCTGACTTACGCTGTGTTTCAGCTGAGCCCCTGTGTGATACTCCCTGGATGCCAAACTTGGAGGAGGAGATTTCTCAAGGTGGGATATGAGGGCTTGTCCACACGCAGCAGGCAGGGATCCTGAGCTAGCTGGTTTTTATCAAGCCCCAGAACTCAAAGCAGAACAGCCACTGCACTGCCCTGGTCTTTGACTTGCATCTCCACGTGGCCCTGCCATGTGGAAGCTCTGCCACGTGCTTGAGGTTCTCCACCCTGCGCTCCATGGACAAGAGGGTTGTGCTGAGGAAAGCAAGATTGCTCCAATTTGCTAGAACTGGCTATTAAAATTGCAGCAGGTTTCCAAAGCAGCTGATAAAAAACTGCATCTACAAGCTGCATTCCCTGGTGTTGCCCAGGCTTGGCTGCTCCTGCTGACCAGCCTGCTGCGGCTTGGATGGAGTCCCATGCTCAGCCCTGCCCCATCCAGGGGAGTTACTACTCCAGCAGCACGTTCCTGATTAGCGCCTTCCAGGATAAGCACGTGTCAGGGAAACAGCTCCAGAGCCCTTCTCCCATCCAGTGCATCCAGCTCTGGGTTTGGCATGCCCATCATCACCTCGGTGTTGTTGAAAGTAATTGGAGATTAGACATCTACACGCCCTTGGAAATTTACCTCCTGCTCCAGTGAGCGCACACCTCTGTGCCCTGCAGATTGTGATAGTGTGAGGGGGCTCTGTGCTGCGAGGTGAGTCCATCAGAACGACCTGGCAAACTCCAGCCCTCTGCTGCACGTAGGGATGTGTGAGGACAGTGGGAAACTGGCAGTTACAGAAGTGGGTCAACTCACCTGTGAGGTATTCTAGGTCAGGTAGTAAGAAGCAAATAAGCTCTTTACATGGCCTAAATTACAAGTGGGTAAACTTCACGTACTGGCAACTTATCCCTGACTACCCTGCTAAAAGAATGTGCTCCAAAATGGCTTGTGCTGAAGAGGACATAGTCAAGTGCTTTTGGTGGAGAAAACTAAGCCAGCAGCCCCCAAACGGGCTGGTCTTAATGGATCTAAAGCTTCCCCTCCCCTGCCTAGTGCGGTAACTTTTCTCTAGGGATAAAGCTTAAGAAAGAATCAGCCAAGCCCTTGTGTAGCTTGTGGTTTGGCTTCCTGCCCACTCTGCCCTTCAAGCAGGAAATTCTCAAAGGGAAGGGAGTGCTTTGTGAAGCTACCTTGAGACTCTGCCTCTTCTCTTTTAGTCAGAACTTAGCATCAGGTCATCTGGAGCTCCTGGAAGCTGACCAGACAGACTGATGGCGCCTACAGACGGTATTTAAGCAACTTCTCCACCTTGATCATTTTCCCCTCATCTTTTGTCCTTTGCGTCCTTGATTGCTGTTATTCAGAGATAATACACTCCTGATATCACTGAGATGGGAGAGACAAGCGAGGAGAAAGAGATCAAAGGAAGGGGAAGAAAAAGAAGATGCCAAAGGCAGAAGAAGAAAGAGGGAAGATGCCAAATACTTCCTTGATTTCCCTGCTTTACATACCCGGCACACAAAATTTCAGAAATTCTTAATATATTTAATTTTCAGAGTTCTGGGGTTAGCACGTCATCACCAGACAGCAGGAGACTGTCAGCAGGGGCCATGGGCATCCTCTTCCCACCAGCAAAGGAAGCAGCTTGAAAGCTGGATCCAGGAAGCCCAGGAGGTACTTGGCACCTGTGAGCTTGGCTGCACTTGGAAAGAAACCCGGGAGAACAGGATGGGTTTAAAATGTCTTTCTGCTTCCCTCTGCTGGCCGGATACCAGATGTACCGATGTAATTCCTACAACATCAGGGTGAGAAATCACAAAAGATAGGAAGGGTCATCTTGTGCTCTCACTACACGAGTGTTAACTTCCCCGGTTTCCTTGAATTTCAGAAGAAACGCAGCGTATCTCTGTGTGTCCTGGAGAGCTCAAGAACACTGGAGATGGGACTAGGATGAAAGCTGGGTGGGAGATAGTAGGAGGTGGTTCAGATGAGGGTATTATGTGGAGCAATTTCAGGATTTAATGCAATAATACTATTGCGTTACCATCTTTCTCACCTTGTTCTCAGTTGTGATTACAATGTTAATTTAACAACCTTGATCTAAACTCAGTTGCTATTTTTCTTACAAAACAGGATCATCTTGAGTTGCAAAAAAACCCCAAAACAAAGACATAAACTGCAAACACTTTTGTTACTCGCTTATACTGAAGGAGTTTATACTGAAACCTCCTTGATCGAGAATGAAATCCCTTTTTTTTCACTTGAGTTTGGGATTACTTTCCTGTGGCGTTGATAAGGACTGGAGGAAATCTTGAAACCTACAATCTGGAGATAGAGAAAACATGTGAGTACAACCCCGGCTTTCAGTTTAAACGGCATACGTAAGTTAAAGGCAAATCCAACATCAATGCGATGTTCAAACCAATAAATCAGCGGTCACTTCTGCATTTAATTTCCGTTTTGAGAAGCTGAGGGGATAAAAGCACGGTGCAGCAGCACTGCTCAGGAGGGGGCTTTAAGGGTGACTCAGTGCCGTTAAATCGCTTTTGCAGGTTGTCCCCATTTACCGACTCGGTCACCTCATCGGTTCGCTTCACGGGGCGACCCTCTCAGCTGAGGCGCTGAGGAGCGACCGGCGGACAGGGGCCGGAGGAGCCGCTCGGTGACAGGACGCGACGCACGGCCCCGCCCCGGGGGTGCCCCCCCATCCCCGCCGCGGTACCCGCCGCTGCCTCCCCGTGCGTGCCGCTCCGCTGCGGCACCGGCGCCTGAGGGAACGCGCGCCTGGCTGCCGAGACAACGGCCGACCCAGCTCTCCTCCAATCACTGAGCCCGTTACTTTGAGCCCTCCGACAGGCGCCCAATCACAGGTGGACTCTCAGAGCCGTGGTGCGCGTGCTTGGGCGTGCGCAGCTCCGCATGCGCCTTGAGGCGGCTCTGGGGACTGGGTAGGGACTCCCGGAGCCGCCACCGCCCCCGAGGCGGGCAGCGGCCGCCGCACACCGGCGGGTGGGGTCGGTGCCGCGGATCTCCCTGGAGCCCCGGGCCGGGGCACGCCCTTCTCTCCTCCCCTCTGGGCCGGGGCTCCAGGAGGCGCCTGCCTGCAGCAGGGCTGTGTCGGTGCCGGCACCGTCCCGCCCCGCCCCAAACGAGCGGCGGAACCCGGCTCTCCCCGCCCGCCCCCTCGGAGCCCTGCGCCTCAGGTGGGCTCAGCCCATAGGCTGTGCCAGGCCCCGCCCCCGCCCGGCAGCCAATCCCCGCGGCAGCCCAGCGGAGTGGCAGGGCTGGCGGCAAACCGGAGGGGCCGGGCGGGAAGCTCTGGCGGCGCTGGGCCGGGAGCCGAGGTGGGTGCCGAAGGGCCGGGCCATGGGGGCAGAGCGGCGGGGCTGGGGGCGCAGGTGAGTCCGGGGAGGCCGCCGCTGTCCCCTCGGCGCTGCGGGCTCTCTGGGGGTCCTGGGCGGGAACAGGCCGCTGCTGGGGCCCGGCCGCGGGTGTCGGCTGGGCAGAGCGGCCTGACCCGGGGGGTGGGCCTCCAGGGGCACCTGCCGCCCTCAGCCAGGCTCTGCCCTGCCCGGGCAGGACCCTAACGGTGGGGTGATGGGGGCTTTGTCCCTCAGTCGGCGTGTTTCTGTCCTTGGTGCTGGGCTGTCACACCAGCCCTGTCCCCCATGCGGTGGGCACGGGGACAACCCATGAGCTAAAGTCATCCTTCACAGGCAAAGGTTGGCCGGGAGAGCTTGTAGGTCACAGCTTGAGCATGGGGTGGGTTCTGCTACCTGACCGCTGGCCAGTTGTCCAGGGCCTGAGTGTAAGGGGTGCTCCACTCGCGCCCTTTCAGGTAGTCTTTGAGTGGGCTGAGGAGGATGTTCTACTTGGGAGGATTGTGCCCCTGCAGTGTCTACACACCAGCATCCCACACGGTACAAGGGGGACAGTGTTGATGCTCCTTGACGTCTTAGCTGAAGGAGCTGTCATAGCGTGCAGGGACCAGACAGGCTTGTTGCGTGTGGTGCTTTCCAGACACCTATAATGAGTCTGGCTCTGAGGAATTCAGCCTCCAAACTCTGCTCGCAGCGATTACACTGGAATGACCTCAGCATGAAGAGCAGCACTGTCATCCCCAGCACGTGGGGATGGGGTGACTAATGTAGTGCTGCGTCCTGAACAAACAACAGAGACAGCAGAGAGCAGAGAAATGAAAAGCAGCACTTGGAGGACTTCAGAGACTTTTCGATAAGAGCTTTCCAAATGGCAAGGCCTGATGTTAAATGCCAGCTGAGTATGTCACCCCTGGGGCCATGCCAGTGTGTGAGCTCCTGCGATTTAGATTGCAAGAAGGGAGTTCTCTGTAGCCTTTCTTTCAGTAGAATTTCATGCAGATTTTGGACCACTGAGTTAATTTGACTTAATTCTTTGTTGTTTTTTGTTTGTTTGTTTCTGGTTTTTAATTAGTGTCACCTCGGAAGAATATAACCTTGCTGCCCCACTGACCGGCTGGCAATATTGGCTCCTCTACACTCTTGCCTGCAGTGCCCACTGTATCTCAGTGTAGCCCAGACAGGCTACAGAGACTTTTTTGGGGCTCACCTAATTGTTGCTTGTCCAAGAAAACAAGATGGATGGGAAGAAGTGGTACAAAGTTATGGAGAAGGTGGTTCCAGCAGGGTCCAAGTCTCTTCTTTAAAGAGAAGCTCCAGCATCCAGGAGGCTGAAAAGCAAACACTCCAATCGGTCAAAATGGAAGGAGGCAACAGTCCAAATCTACAACTTCAGCAACTCCCACTGGCCACGGCAGCAGTTTCTGTGCAGCCACACACTGACTCCTTTTCGTACAAGGTCAGGTTTCTCCCCTAATCTATCCCTAGAAGGCCTCAACTATTCAAGTAACTAACAGTGCCCCTGTATTTTGGTTATTTGTTTGCAGATAGTGCACTGGGTTTGTATTTAGCCATGCCTGGAGGCCCCAGTGTATTATAGCAGCGAGAGAAAGAAAGAAATTCTGTGTCTTCTAAACCAAAGGCCAGTTGCTGAGCCAGTGAACTGTGCTGAGCTGCTCTGGCTACACCTGTGATCACACAGGGACATCTTCCTGCCAGCTTTACTGTTGTGGGAAGATCTTGCAGGTGGTCCTGAATTAAGCTGCTTGGGTGAACCTTATTTTCATATACCCTGATAAAGAGATTTTTGTTCCACCAATAAGAACTTGAAATCTTAAAGTCCCTGTCTTACTGTGTGTGAGAAAATAAAGAGTAGTATATTTGCTGTTAAGGGAGGAGTACGCATGTGAGCTCAGTTATCCCAAATCAATCAAAGTCCTAGACTGTATCTTGGAGACCAGCACTGAAACGAAAAGTGCTAATGACATCTAATGAGATTTAGACAGTTGTTGGAGGAACACAAATGCTAAATGGCCTGGCTTAGCCTCAGGCTTTCCTGTTGACTCCTAATGTACATTTCCTTTGTGACTCAGCCTGCTTTACATCTTTTCTTGTTTCAAATTCTGTCTTTAGACCGTGAGAATGACTGCTGAGCTGGGAATGCTCATGTAGGAGGGGTTGGGAGCTCACTGGCAGCTACTACCAGTTGCCTATTACTTTGAAATAGGTGGTTCATATAAAAACCAGCATAAAATCAGTGGTAATTGGGCTGCCTCATGAAATGGGCTGAATTACCTGAACAAGCAGATGCTGTAAGTGGAGAAGAGCAGAACACTTCTTAAAATGTGACCTGCAGAATGCAGAGGTTCCTGCTCCGTATTCTGCTGAATTCCAGTGCAACAAACATCCTCATGAAAAGAGTTTTTCAAAGGGAATAATGAGTGAATGGGTCATTGTGTTTAGCTTTATCTTCTTCCCCTCTGAGAAACTGCAAAGAATGCAAATACATGCATGCTAATGAAGTCTCTTGTAGCAAGTGTCTTGTCTTTTGTAGCTAAGGCAGGGTGTTTCACAGGTTTGGAACACAGCCACAGGGAACTTACCTGAATTGCCCTGGATCACGTAGCAAGGGAGGAAGATAAACAGAGAGTTTATTGACAGATGATCTAGAAACTGTTTTAAAAGTTTCTTCTCTTGCAGGTGTGCAAAAAGCTCCAACTTCCTTGGCTAAATTTAGTATCTGTGTGTTTTAACAGGAGAACCTGATTGGTGCATTACTGGCTATTTTTGGGCATCTTGTCATCAGTATTGCACTCAACCTCCAGGTGAGTATCATGAAGCAAATACTCATCCTGCATTAAAAAGCATCAAGCACACCAAAGCCTCTGCCTTCCTTTTCTCCTCTAGAAATACAGCCACATCCAGCTGGCAGGTTCCAAAGACCCCCGAGCCTACTTCAAAACCAAGACGTGGTGGTGTGGACTGTTCCTGCTGGTGCTGGGAGAACTGGGAGTGTTTTCCTCTTACGCCTTTGCTCCTCTTTCACTGATTGTGCCACTCAGTGCAGTGTCTGTTATAGGTAAGGGGGGAAGAGGCAACAGCCATCCAAGTCGGAGTGTGTTCAGTGTAAGATTGCTGATGGTTGGACTGATGCATAACTCACTGTTTCCCTCTCCTTTGTTTTGTAGCAAGTGCAATCATAGGAATTATATTTATTAAAGAGAAATGGAAGCCCAAGGAATTCTTGAGTAAGTTCTACAGTTCCTTTTCATTTTTCCTCCCTGTTTACAAGCCATTCAACACACAGCATGGCCTTTCAGGAATCATAGTTGGAGGGATGGCAAGATCTCCGTTAGCTCTAGTACCTCTTTGAAGATTTGCCTCATCTGAGTCACTATTTGTTAAAAAAGGATTTTTCATTTCTTTGGTTTTGGTTTTTTTTTTTCCCTGATTTGCGCCAAATCCTCTGAATCTCTCAGCTTTTAGAAATACCTGGAAATGGTGTTTGCTTCCAGGATTTGAGAATCGTGGTTCTCTGGGCTGAAGCTGCAGCCTAGGGCCTTGTCTGTGCAGTAGCGTAGGCACAACAGAACCAGCTGAATTTCACACTATGAGTGGCTGCAGCACTGGGACATTCATTCTTACATTCCTAGAAAACATCAGGGCTGTGGGCAGTGCCAGGCAGGATAAGCCCCAGACACGGATCTTGTAGCTGCTATTTGTTTAGCAGGTACAATCTGGGATGAGGTTCTTTCCCTCCACTCACAGCACACACATTGCCTGTGTGGGGTTTTTGTGGTTCTTATACTCTGAAAGTGGGGCACGAAGGGCAGAGGAAGGAGTCATCCAGAGGAATGTGCATGATGGCATTAAGAGTCACTGTGCATGTGTGTTATTACTCCCATGCATCCACACTAACCCACTAACTTTATCCTCTCTTTCTTTCTCTTTTTTTGTCCTTTGGTCGCCAAAGGGCGCTATGTTTTGTCCTTTGTAGGCTGTGGTTTGGCAATTGTTGGAACTTATCTGCTGATAACATTTGGACCTAATAGTCATGAGAAGATGACAGGAGAAAATATCACTAGGCATTTAGTGAGCTGGCCCTTTCTGTTGTATATGGTAAGATGGCCCATAAAATGTGGGCCAGTTTTCTGCTATATGCCTGATGGGGAGCTTCATTTCAAGCATTATTTTTCCCTATGGTTACTACCAATATTCCTTGTACTTGCTAATGAACCTGTGCCAGCATTTCCTGGTGTCGGTTCATGTTGCATGTGGACACATGCATACATGGTTTGGAACTCTCCCATTCTTCCTCTGAATTATTCTGTTAGGACTTAAAATATCTGTTTTCAAGTCTTTTGCTCTCCCCTGAGCTGTCAGCTTCAGCCTGTGGCAGCTGAGAGCAGCTGCTCCAGAGGTGTCCAAATGCTGGGCTTGCATCTGGGCTTCTTCTAGACTGAGCCATCAATCTCTCATTGGAAATCTTATGGAATGTATCATTTCTTAATGGAGATAAGTTTGGCCATTAAATAAGATGTGTGCTCCAGGGCTCACTGAAAGAATCTCATTACAGAAAGTAGGCTGAGATCTGTCATGTGAATATTCAGTCAGGACTATTTGATCTGCTGCTTTACCACGAATCTAACATCAAAAGTGTTCCATGTTTCCTGTTCCGCAAGAAGCTATTCAATGTCATCTCATTAGAAGCTGAGATCATGCTAAATTTGATCTATAGTTGTGTGGGATCCTCATTTTCCTTTGATTTGCTCTACTGTGTAATTCTGATGTTTGACTGGCTCAGAATCCCATTTACTGCCAACCCCACACACCCTGCCTGTTTTAATATTCTCATTTCTACCTTTTGCAGCTTGTGGAGATCATCATGTTCTGCCTGCTGCTGTATTTTTACAAGGAGAAAAATGCAAACTACATTGTAGTTATTCTCCTGCTGGTAGCTTTGCTGGGTAAGTTGATACGGACTTGTAAGATCTTCTAATTCTGGCTTATAACAGTAAACTGCAGTAAACTAAGCATCTGTGGCATACAGGGAATTATACTGACCTCGTTAATGTCATAAAATGCACCAGTCTCCTCCAGAAAGGTTACTACAAATTACGTGAAGCTAATGCCTTGCAGTGATGTTTAGGATCTGTGCAAATGACCATTGAACAAATAAGACTTATTTCCCATAAGGATGAATAATCTGCCAAATACAGAAGCCAGTTATTTATTGGTGGTGTTAATTTTAACCTGTGCATGCAAAGCATGATACAATATTTTACCTACTTTTGTTCTGTAAAGAAACTGTGATCAATTAAACTTTCAAAAAGTGAATAACAGCAAGGCAGTGACACAGCATGACAGGCTCTTGAATCTGTGTCACAGGCCTCAATTTTTGCTATTTATGTTGCCTCACTTACTGCAGTGTCTTTTCTGTTTTCTTTGGTTTTCTTTTTAATTTGAACTGCTTGGGGCTGGATTTCAGCAGCTGATGCCTCACAGGCTCTGAGTTACAGCCGCAGCAAGTATCCTAATTTGGAATGGCCCTGGCTTGTGCTTTAAGAAAGGGAAAGAAAGTAGGCTTTTTCTGATTCTTGTTTTGAAAACTTCCTTAGCTTTAACTGAGCCAGTATGCCATCAGAAGTGAAAACTTGGATCCTTCCATCACACTAATTGCACAACACTGTTAATGCTCCCAGCCATGTGGACAAGGGAAGGTGCTACAGAAAGGTTGGGTGATTTACTGAAGGTCGCTGTGGTGAAGTTGTTGGGCAGAACTGGGGATAAACCAGGCAGTTTGTGTCCCTTGTCTGGCCTGGCCGGACAAAGGGGATTCAGGTCCTCGTAGGTGTGTTGTGTTGGCGGCTGCTTGCAGGTACAGGGGGAGCGCGCCCCGGCCCCGCTGAGCGGGTGCTGCCGCCTCACCCCTCCTGGCAAACCTGCACAGGTTCCATGACCGCGGTGACGGTGAAGGCTGTGGCAGGCATGATCCTCGTCTCCATACAAGGAAACCTGCAACTCGACTACCCCATCTTTTACATCATGTTGGTGTGCATGATTGCAACAGCCATCTTCCAAGCAATGTAAGACATTCATTCTCTTTTTGTCTGTAATTGTGCTGGTTTCAGTGGAGCAGTGACTAGTGGGCTGTTTGTTATCCATTCCATGAACGCTGATTAGATTTTAGGAGAATTATCCATTGTCTTCTGTTACCTGTCCTCAAATCTATGTCACAGGAGCCTGGGATAATAGTGTTCTTGGCTTTTCCATATAGTGACACTGCCAAGTAGTTTTAAGCCCAAACTTATACATTATTCAAGTATTATGCAAAACAGTGTTAGGAATGAAATGGTGGCAGATGGATTGCAGGATCTGTGCAATGGCTAAAGTCAAAGTGCAGAGTCTGTGTTGTTGATGATCTCTGGGTGGTTTTTGGGGTTTCTGTTCTTCTGTACTTGTAATAACATAAAAAGCTAGTAGCAGCAGGGATAGAAAGCTATTCCAAATGTGAGTGGCATTCTGGCCTTAAGGCCAGTGGCAGTTTCACTGCCTTTAGTGAAACTTAGTGAATTTCACAGGCTGCCAGGCTTCCTCTTCTCTCATTTCTAGAAACCTGCAGCAGCATCCATTGGAATTCAGTGAAAAAGGGAATAAAGTTTCTTAAATTTATGCATCACTTTTGAAAGGCATTTCCAACCAGGAGACCTATCCTTAGGTCCATGATAACTGCTGTGCAGTTTGAGTACCCTTCCCAAATCAAGCCCTGTTCTTTGTCACTGTACTGCAGGTTTTTGGCACAAGCCTCACAGCTCTATGACTCCTCCCAGATTGCCAGTGTTGGCTACATCCTGTCCACAACAGCAGCGATCACAGCAGGTAAAAGCACAAACACTGGGGTGGCCCCTTTGAAAAGAAGGACAAAAGGATATGAGTAGAAGAGGGTATTAGATGTGCACCTTCAATACACAGCTAAAATTTCTCCTTGCGTAATTGTATCCAGCTTTTGTTAAAATGTGTGTGATGCAGGGTCTAAACGCATTTGCTTTCTCTGTACAAAGGTGTTACAATTCCCTTCCCAATAATCTTTTCTGCATTGTACCTGGAACGCAGCTGCTCACAGCTTTGTAGGCCCTTTTCTCTCTGAACAGTTTGCTCTAATTTCAGTCGTTGCCACCCAGGAAAAGCTTTGTCTGCCCAAACAAAGATGAGGTTTTAAACCCCTCAGGCTTCAAACCTGGCAGCAGCCTTTTAAGGTTTTGTTCTCCTCACTTAAACATATGAGCAAAACTGGGGAGAACAACCAACCAACCCAGAGCCCCAACACTCGAGACAGTGCATGTGCTCACAGTGATGGATACTATCTGTGTAAGCAGTAAAGCTCTTCTAGGTATGTAAGGGCAATAGCTTCCCCCTGTAAATTACACATTGCCTTTTACTGCTCTTCCTCAACGTCCCAGAGCCTGTGGCCTCCTCTTTGGCTAATGCTTATTACCTGTCACATTTCAAGCCATATGCTGCTCCCGGATTCATCAGCTTATTTACTTTAGTTAGAAATGTAAAGAGCAGGAGCCAGGGCACGTTGACAACCAGGACTCTGAGGACACCGGTCACCTTATCGGTTTGAGCCCTATATTGTTTGGGGTCAAGAGTTTGTAACCTGCTGTAGTTAAAAGGGATCTGATGGGGTTTGTCATTCAGACTTCAGAAATGGTCTCTCTAATTTATGTGGTGAGAATTTGGCTCAGGTTTTATTAGCACAGTGACGTGCAATAGTTCCAGCAATGTTTCCTTCACAAAACCCTGCCCCAGTGTGGAAAGATTTGTAGTGGTTGTTGTACAGATTTACTTGCATCTATATTAGTTACACCAGTGTAAGTATTTTCGTTGTGAAACTCTAAAATGTTTGTCAATAGATTGTGTTAAAAGTAGAAATCAGGCCACTTTTTCCTATTTTAAGGTCATTAAAAATACAAAGGGGCTGACTACAGAAATGGGAATCTTGGGTTGGTTTTGGGAAGGACTAGTGCTGGAGATGTATTACTGACTGCTTGGTAAGGGGGGGAAGAAAGATGTCATGAATTGTTTCCTTTTAAAGGAGCAACTTTTTACTTGGACTTCACCGGTGAAGATGTTCTCCATATATGTATGTTTGCACTTGGGTAAGTGTTTAAAGTTTCCTTGATAGAAAACTGGAAAATCAGCCTTCAGTGACCTGTGGCTGGACGTCTGGAGTCCAGTTTCTTAGGGCTTGGGCCCTTGCACAGTGCAGATATGATCAGTAAAACATCCAGTGTCCTGATGTGAGCAGCTCTCCATAATCAGAGAACACTCTGAAATGTCTTTCAGATTAGTGCAGGAAAAACAATTGGGAGATTAATGTTCTGAACTCTGTCAGCAAGCTGGAAAAATCAAGATTGACAGTTGTGAGTGTGTTTTCCTGTGGGAAACCTTTCAAAGGTCAGGCTGCTAAATCCTGGAATTTTCTCAAAGAAACCCAACCTCTGATCCGCTTCCTTTCCCCTTTAGTTAGTCCAGGTTAATGAACTAATGTGTTTTGGTACAGAAAAGGTGAAATGTTTGATTGCTGGGTGGATGCAGCACTGCTGAAGAGGGTTATTCACCCGAAGACAGTTCCCGACTTCAGAGTTCTTTTGCTTCCAGTGCTTTATTCTTTATGGTGCTACATGAGAGGCACTGGGAAGACGCAGCATGCAGTATTACCTCCTCTCCCTTTTCGGTTATCTCACTAGATCTTGTTTTCTCTCTCAGGTGCCTCACAGCATTTCTAGGTGTCTTCCTGATCACAAGAAATAGGAAGAAATCTGTACCATTTGAACCGTACATCTCGATGGATGCTATGCCAGGTAACAGTAAAAATACAGTGGTTTACTGCTCTTTAAGTGTTGGGCTGCACAGGGACAGCTTAAGCTTTAGGCTCTGTTTAGTATCCAGATGTGTCAGGTGGTTGTGTTGTTTTCTAGTTTTTCCTTTTCTTGTTTGTGTGTGTCTTGAGGGGTATGCACATGTTTGCGTGGGGCAGAGAGAGGTGATGTGCCACTTGGATGCCACTTGTGCTGGGTCCTCTGACACTGGGGGTTTTATCAGATTGGCTGCTGTCTGGGAAGCAGAACTAGATTCGAGCATACTCCTGGTGTTTATCCAGCAGGAAGAACTGATTATTGGGGAAGGCTCAGAGATGTTGCATGAGGTAGAGACCAGCAAGAGCAGAAATTCCTTTTGGGAAGTACAGCTGAACTCTCTTTCTGGTGAGCTGCATAAAAGATATGCAGCACTTGATAAATAACTGACTGCCATCCCTTGTTCACTGGAAGCATATTTCTCCGTCAGCTGCCCTAGTGCTAAGCAGAAGAACATTATGTCTTTCATTTAACGCTCAAGGAACTGATGAGCCGAGGATCACGAACACTGAAACTTTCTAATTGGCTGATTTAACGGTGCAGGAAGAATACACTTTTGTTCCTAAGCATTTAATCTCTGTCTTTGCTCTTTTCAGGCATGCAGAACATGCACGATAAAGGGACTGCAGTTCAGCCTGACCTCAAAGCTTCTTTCTCCTACGGCGCCCTAGAGAACAATGACAACATGCCAGAAATCTATACTCCAGCCACGCTGCCGATCGTGCAGGAGCAGCATGGCCCCAAAGGAGCTTCTGCTCCACCCTACCGGGTGCTGGAGCACAGCAAAAAGGAGTGAGTGACCTTTAAGGAACTGATTTGAATTGTCAGAAGTATGACCTTTATTTATTTACCTATGAAAACATAAGCAAGTGTAAAGCCAACCTTGATACAGTTTAAAGCTCGTCTGAAGCTTAACTTTCAAGGCTGATTATGAAAATAAAGAACTCTCTATAGCTATGAAGTTGAATGCATTTGTCTTAGCAAGAAGTAAATCCTCCACTGAAGGTGCTGCCTGGAGCGGTGAGTGCAGTATCCCGGCAATATGGAACCGATGGGATAGCCAATGCTGTGAAAACCTGGAGCAGTGGGAAGAGAAGTGACTGGGCAGTGGTTAGTCCTGCTGCGAGTGGGGTTTCTCCAAATAGATATTTCCAGGAGTTGCTTGCAGAGAGAGAAGGGCAGCGGTTAATGTTCCATCTGTAGAGGATGTAGTGGTTTCCAGAGAAGTTGTAACTCCTCATGTCTCTGGCATGACCACCAAACACCTTAACATGGCAATAAAATGTAATTGTGTTCAAGTGCTAATACTGCAACTTTCTGTGTCTTTAGAGCAGCACAACTGGTTAGAGTTAGCAAGCTGCTTTGGTCCTCCCCAACATGAATCTTGGGCACCTCCTGTACAGCTGTTCCGTTTAGTGTTGAGCACATGCCCTGAGTATGTGAATTGTTTTTATAGCACCACAGGCTTATATGGCAGCTTAGAACAGAGATCACTTGCCAGTTTTCTGTTTCATAGCAGGAGCTTCTAGTTGGGTTAAATGCTGCAGAGGAAACACTGTGAATTATGAGAGCAAGAAGAAATGAGAAGAGTAACGTGGCTGGTATCTGATGGGAAATTTTTGTAGCTCTTTATGAGGTCCTGATTCTCTGTCAGTTTTATTTCCTTTCTGGTTGAGGCAGGACTGCCAGCTTTGTTCAGTGGCCTTAAATGCGTAAAGGTGTTGATATTCCTCAGTGAAAAAGCTCAGTCCAGGTGCTGTAGCTGGGGTGTCCCCTCTTTTTTGCCTCTTAAGGGTGGGGGGGGGGGCAAAAAAAGGGTACTAGTCTAATACTGTGAAGGAGCTAAGGAGAAGAAAGAAGCATGCACAGTCCAGCACTCAGCCAGTGAATAATGGAGCATTGTGTACTCAGGATATTTATCTTTCCAGCTCCCAAGAGATGGCTCGAAGCTGATACGAAGGGAGAATAGACACAAGGGGGGGAACTTGTCAAGGGAAAAGGACAAAGTACAACAATTACTGGCATATGCAGGTTCTACTGGTGCTTTGATATCCTCATCTTCACTAAAGCTACTGTTTTACTGGGAAACAGAAGGTTAAGGCCACTTGGTGTGACCTGGGCTCTGTGCATAGTGGAGTGTCTCCAGGACCTCAGAAGACTTGATTTGAAATGAACAGTGCTTGTGTTCGGTGTGTTTTTAAGTGGTTACTCTAGTACCAGGGGGTTGGGAGGATCTTGGACTTGCAGCAGTGGCTTTCTGCATTTATTTATTTGACTCACAGCCAGTTTCTGGTTCCCATTACTAAAAATTCCCAAGAACTCCACTGACTTTATATAGTTATTCCAGATTCTTGCTGTCGTATGTGACAACAGAACTGCTCTTTTGCGAATGTTTGCCTTGCAGCTCTGAATACCAGTTCAGTCTGGAAATACTTGAGATTGCTTTAGCATTTTTGTGCTTAGAAAAATGGCAGCCTTCCCCCCCTGCAAAAAGCAGATGCCCCGTTGCTGTCCGTGTACCTGTGTGGAGTTTCTTCACCAGCTTGGATGTCTGACAATCCCGATGTTATCAGTGGCATCCCATATGCTATAGCATATGAAACCTCAAGAAACAACAGCTTTTCTTTTCCCCTCAATACCGTTTGTGTTTAAGTAACATAATGATGTTAATGGGCTAATACTGCCAGAGCATTCATCTTGTTGGAGTTGCAGTGACACTGATTTACTGCCTTTGGCTTTGTATCCCCAGAAATCAATTGTGAATTTATGTGCAGCTTTTGTTAATGAGCAACATAAACCACAGTAGTACAGGGGAGGCTGGATGGGAAGGGTACAAGAATGGTGCCTTTTCTTATCTCTTCCCTTTTAATCAATGAGGCAATAGCTGTTTTGATCTATTAGTTCTGAAACCACAGAAGCATACTGTTTTAAAACAAGCTGTGCTAAGCCACACATAACTGCAAACTCCACTTTTTACATGGCAATATTTTCTCTGTTGCATTATTACAGAGGTGGCTGTGCTATAAAATTAATCAGAACAGCCTAAATGTTTTGCTGTTGACTTCTATTATTAAGATGATCCTGTGTGAAACAGGATGTGGTTTTCCCAGCTCTTAGTTTCTCAGTAGTATTTAAAAGGTGCAGTTGACTGGTGTGCAGCCTCTGCAGCCTGGAAACGGCTGGTTGGGGTTTTCTTCTAATCTTAGGACCTGACATGGTGAGAGACAGATGCAGGGTGCTGTGCCAGAGTGGAGAGCTGCTGATGCAGAGCCGCTGCTTGCATGGAGGGGCTCCTAGAAGCCTGTTTGAGCTTGACTGTAGGACTTTGTGCTCTCACAGTGGGAGGGTGTAGCTCAGGGTTGAGAGAAACTCCACACCTCCCTTCTAGTTCAGAGATTACAAGCTGAAAACACGAAGCTATTTGTACCCTCAGGTCTATACTTTTTACAGAGTATTTCTTAGTCTGAGGTGACAATGGCCATGCCTGGGACTGCAGCAAGCAGAGCTAAACAACACCTGAAGATTTAAAGGAGAGGAGCCCCATGCCGCATTCTAGTCCTTCTTGCAGAGTGAAAAGGGATCTGCTGGTGTAGAGCACACTTTAACATGCATGTGGTGTCAAAGCTTCAGCTTACCCAGGGCTACCCCCGACAGGCAGGGCACTGTCCCACAGAGTGCTTCCATTTGCAAACGGGTGATGCTTCTCAGCATGGAGAGCTGGACAAGTGTGCATGGGAATCCACGGGCTGCTGTCTCCTTCTCTAACCTCGTGCAGCAGCTCCTTGACTCTCCCTGTCTTGGCTGCTTTATCAAATGTGAACTGACATCTGTTGCCTCTACACTGCACGCACCAGAGCACTTAATACGTTCTCAGTGTATATCTTACATGTAACTTAATGCTGTGGAATACAGCTCCTGTGTTGGCTGAATGTACAAAATGATCTGCCTACAATGTTCTCTTGTTCACATTAAAACAGGTAAAAAAGAAAGAAAAAAATCAAGCTTTTCAGTATTGCACTATAAGGAAAACTGCTTATTTTTTCACAAGCAAGGTTGCATGACTGTTTAATTCTATTTGTCTTTTAGGCAAGACCTTTGGAAATGAAACTTAATAAAACATTGTGGTAAAACCTATAGAATTCTGTCCTGCTCCATATTCTTGATATAGCTTTAATGGCCGTAAATGTCTTGAGAGAAGTTAAGACAGAATTTAGCTTACTACTTTAAGTACTATGTGGATTCAAAGAGCTGGGTTCTTTTCCTGACAGGATACCTGTAAGTGAAATGAGGATTGCTACAGCTCAGGTTTGGGGCTGCAGCATTACTAGCGCTCACAATTTTACGGCAGTCTCCAAGTATTTGATGTCAGCTCTAGGAATCATCCAATTTGCTTCACGATCTTAGTTTTACAGGGCTTTAAAAATATCTAAGTGTTCATGATTTCAAAGGAGAGCTTGAAAATATGATCCAAGTATGGCCTAGAGAAGGGGGGGACACAGGATGGGCCGGATCACAAAAGCATTGTATTATTAGTGGCCTGACTCATGATTTTGTGCATGTACTGAAACGGAGACAACAGGGAAGACCTCTAATACTGTTTGGGAACGCTAAGCTGCAGATGTCATCCTTCAGCTACACGATAGCATGTTTTGATTGCAGGAACAGACAGTTTAAGGGCATTTCTTAATGCCATTAAGAGACACAGACACTCGTAAATTTAGAATAGTGGCTGTGTAGCTTAATTGAATGCTTGCAACCTAATTTAACACTCACCATATGGTTTTAGTCCAGGGGGATAAGCAGAAGATAACCCTCAGGATACTCTTAATTAAATGTATCTCTTGGGGTCCCAAACCACAAATGGAAAAAAAAAAAAAAGCAGCCTTATCTGCTTTGTTGCTAAAGCTGCACCTCAGAGAAATCCCTGCACACGACAATTAAAACACTGACTAGTGCATGTCTGAGCCCCAGAGCCCTGGACAGATGTGGTAATACTTTGTTAACATACATTGTTTAAGGGTTGGTGTGTGGTGTCAGACAACTGTATCAACTGCTAATATAAAGAGGTGGCAATCAAGCCAGATGTCGGGAACATTAAAAAAATGAGGTGTCATTACAAAAGAGAGTACTTAAAATGCCCCTGAAAAGGACACACATGCTGGCAATTTGTGGTATTAAAGTAGAATATATTACTGGCCGGGGAGGTAGAACATGGTATTGAATTAATAAAGCATGTGATTGCAGCAAGGCAAGGCTGAGGTATTTGTGACTAACCAACTACTGCCTAAATTTGCACTGCGTCTAAAGTGCTGAATCCCTTGTCTGGACAAGTGAGGCTGATCTTACCTTTCCAGAAGTGAATTCTGCTGTGCTCTGTTGTCTTAAAGGTCTGTGCTGTGGACAAACTAATTACAAGCACGGTGAAGAACAGCTTGGCATTACTGCCTGCCTTTTTTCTGTACCTCAGCTTCAGAAGTTTCAGTATTGATGTCAAAAATCCTGCCTGTCTTCTGGCTTTCCAAGTGAGGGCAAAGCTCTTGAACCAAATATTTGTGTCGGTGAAATTCAAAGAGTTCTGTGTGCCTTTTGTGGAAAATGGAATACAACAAAAAAAAAAAAAGGCCGTTGGTTTGTGTTGTATTTAGATGTAAATGTACACGAGCATTCATTTACCACACAGCTCAGATGACCACCGTCTCGGATCATCGATGGGTTAAGCCATGATTTCCTGAGAGACACAAACTCTCACTGTTCCATGCGGCAGCTGCCCGAGCGCGTCCCCAGCCGAGGCCAACAGCAAAGTAAAGCCCATTCCCTGCGGCCGCCATCCAGGAGCACACACAGGCCTTTCGCAGCCGCAGCCCGCCCGGTGGGAGGCCCCGCAGCGCGGCTGCCGTGCTCCGCGGGTCAGTCCCGTGCCCTCCTCTCTGGCTTCAGCCTTTAACGTCCCCCCGGCTCCTGCTGGGACACCCCGGGACGCTCCTGTCAGGTCTCAGTGCGCGTTTTGAGGCTGTTAATTAAGAGCATGAAGACGCCTCTGTCCCCCCACACTGGGCTCTGCAGCCTGAGCTGCTGCCCGCCCCGCCAGACGCCGTTCCCAGGGCAACCTCATGTCGCTGAGCGCGGGGAGCCCCGGGGAGCCGCTCCTCCAGGACAAGCACGCAGCCGGCCGAGGCTCGGTACGTGTGAACACCGCTCGTCTCCGCGGAGCGCTTACGAGCCCTTCGCTGTGGAGACCCCGGAGGGGCTCGATGCGCCCGAACCCGCCGCGGGTGGGGACACAGCGGCCGCTGCCCCCCGCACGGGAAGGGGCCGGCGCATGCGCGGAGCCGCCCGCTCCATCCGGGTCACGGACACCACACACACACCGCCCGCCTCAGCTCCCGCAGGCGCGGCCCCGCTGCTCCCTTCGCGCAGCCGGTTCTCGCGCGCGCGGCCACCGGCGGGGAGTGCGCGCTCCCGCCCCCCCGCCGGGATCCCGCCGAGGAGCACGGTGAGAGCCCCGCGCCCCGCCGCCGTCCCTTCCCCGGGGGCCCCGGCCCGGCCCCGGTTCGCGGAGCAGCGCCCAGCACCGTCCGTCGCCGCCTCCCGGGAGGGTCGGTGCGGGCGTGGCGAGGCCTGGCCGGGCCCGTCCCGCGGTGCCGCCGCTGCCGGTGTTCTGCTCTTTAGCGCAGGCGGAGGGGACACGGGTCCGCCTGTTCAAGGGACAGCCCCGTTCATCGCCGGCGCGTCACCCGTGAGCCTGGGTGCGGGTCCGTGCCCGTCGCCTGCCCAGGGCCGCTCCCGGGTAGCCTTGTCCTCCGCGGGTTTGCAGCGCTGAGCCCCGGCACATGAACTCTTCAGGGCGGGTTTGTGTCTGTGTAGGAATTACCGTTTCGTGGCTCTTGTATTGGGGGTTTTCGGGAAGCGACCCGGTTATCGGTGGGATGCGGTAACGGAGCTGCGGGTGCCCCGGCGCCGGCGCTGTCTGTGCCGATGGAGCCGGAACTCCCGGTGGCAGAAGCTGCAGCTCCAGTTTGCTTAAATTTCGGAAGGTCTTCAGCTTTGTGTGAGGTTGAGGAGTTTGCTTGTTTCAGAGGTACCTGTCGCCTGGTGTTTAAGGGATGCGCAGGTATTAACTCCCGGAAAAAAAGAACTTAAAGATCTTATCCAAGTGCCTTTAGTTCTTGCGATCCTTTTAGTCCTGTTGTGTGTGGCTTTTCACAATTTAAAAGCATATTGTCAGTTGTCTACACAATGAATTTGCTTATCATTTTGAATTGGTTTCCACACTTAATATTACTGCAATAATTAGCCGATTGCAATGAACAACTAGCACTTGTATTTTCATATCCGACATAGATAGGTACTTCTCACCTTTCCAAGGAGGTAAGTGAAGTAATTCCCTTCTCGCCTAGGGGAAAGGGAAGCAGAGCAGCTTGGCTGTTGCACTGATAATCACTCCTGTGAACCTGTCCAGAAATACCTGGAGTATTTCTTCTTCCGATTTTGATGCTTTTTAATAATCGCACAATGAAATAGTTCTACGTAATCTGTTAATATCTCACTTCTCACAGTACTGTTCTAACAGGAATTCTTAATTGACATCCAGACATCAGTCTTACCTGTCTCACCCTGATTTCAGGGAAGCTGTTGTTGGATGTCCTTGCATTGCTCAGTGTTTTGATACTGGTTTGGATCAGAAAAACAAGTAATCAGTGGAGAAAAAAATAAAATAGAATTAACCATGTAGTTTTATGATTAGAGAAAAAAATAACTGTGATGTATTCTTATTTTCAGTACATAATTGAAGTAGCTTTTGTAGTTCCATGCTCTCCACAGAAGCTTTTCAGATTGTGTTTGTAAACTAAAAGAAATGGCACAGAAATTACACAGAACTGTTTATCTTGTTGATGAAATGTTTCCTTAACTTTGATTAAGATCGCTCCAATTAAGTCGCTTTCCCTGAAGACTGTTCGCAGGAATTCAAGGGAATAACTGCATTGCCTTTTGCAGGTTAATAGTGTACGAGTTTCTACTCTTGTTCTCTAAAGGAACGAGATGGTAATTCAATTTTTGCTACTAGCTGAGAAAAAATGTCATCTCCTTCATGGCCGTGGGGAGGTTTGAGCTGCCCCAGCTCTCCAGCGTCATTTACACACATCATTTGAGACCCACTGCCTTTTTACAGAGCAGAAAGTATCTTCCAGTGAAACGTTTTGCTGCTGTATTTAATGTTACATGAACTCATGTATATCGAAACCTGAAGCCAGTGAAGCTGTTTGCTGTGTGCAGAGCTGAATGTTTAGTGCCTAGACAGGTTTGTGTGTTTTCCATTAGGATTCTTAAACTTTTTTTTTTTTTCCTTACAAATCTGCAGAGCATCTCTTCTGGGCAGTAATGCATCCCGATGCAGGATTGATGAAGGGTTTGATGTGTTTCATCGTACCACTAATTGCTGTTGAGCAAAAAGCAGTATTTTCCTCATATCAAGGGTGTTTACTCTGCAAAAGGTTTACAGGGAAGATCTTTTGTGGTGAGCAGAGACAGCCCCTACAGAGGGTCACAGGGGCTGTCACCTCACGTCTCAGCTCTGCTTCTGAGCAGTCCTGCCTTGGTGCTCTGCTTTAATCTTGTGCATTTTGAGGGTGAGATACACAGGTGGCAGTGGCAGTTGCTGATTGCCTGTTTCACATGGAACTGGGTGAAATGTAGGGACTGGCAGGTTTAATTTCTTTAATGTTAAGATGCTGACAAGACAGTTCCACTCCTGTCTGTAGCCCAGTTCATGCACTATGAAAATCAGTAACCTTGCAGCCGTCACTTCATCTCTGTCTACTTCACAGGTTACTTAAATCATTTACTGTTATATAAATTAAATTATAAAAGAAGCTAGATCTTGACTTGTTGTTGTTGTTGTTGCTTTTTTTTCCTTTTCTTTTTTCTCCCCATCCTCTCTCACAGTGTGGGGTATCCTGGGATATCTGAGCTGCTGGGATATCTGAGCTCCTGGCATTTGTTTGCAAACATTTCAGTTGTTTGTTATTAATCCCTCTCCAATTCCTAAGCTGATTTGGCAAAGACTTTGTAACTGTATTGTGTACCTGGCTGTCATTCTTGCCGTTTACTGCTCCAGCGTTTGTATGTTGTCACCTTTTCATGTAGAAAATTGCCCTGTTCTGTTATACCAGAGGTGGAAATAACATGATGTCTTTGTTTCAAAATGCAAAATAGCATTTTCAGGGTTCTAACCCCTCCTCATGCTGGAACTTTGAACTTCATTTTGATTCTCTGAATTACTTTAACCAAATTTGGCAAAAGAAGGAAGAACTGGGAGTTCCCCCCCTCCAATGCATTCTTTATGTGTTTAAGTTGGTGTTTTAGAAAGTGTTTTCTATTGCTCTTCATGTTCTGTTTTGGATTTGTGTTTTGGAATGGCAGACCCCTGTTAGAAACTGGAACATAAGGAAGAGTTGCTTTGGGTGAAGGATGCTCAGAGATACTATGAAGTCCTGGAGTGACAGCCAGTCAGACCTCTACAGCAGCGACCAAGAAGAGGAAGAACAGATGATTTTTGGAGAAAATGAAGATGATTTGGAAGAGATGATGGATTTAAGTGACTTGCCTACCTCACTCTTTGCTTGCAGTGTTCATGAAGCTGTGTTTGAGGTACAGGAAGAAAAGGTAGGTAGAGAGTGGTATAGTATTGTAAGTATAGATGCAGCTTGAACATTCTTGTTTGGATTTTCAATGCATGTTATAATTGGGGTGGAAAAAACAACCCAAAGTATTTACCTGGTAAGCTCAGATGGGAATGTATTACGAAGAGCAGATCATACTGCGCTTTGCTGGCATTTGAAATTGTTGATAGCTATACAGTGCTTCTCCCATGAAAAGCTCTTCTGATTTTTTTTTAGTCCCCTCTTTATCCAAGGCACCACATCCAAGGGCAGATCTGAATAAAATCTGAAAGCAAATTTAAATTTTTGTTTGGTTTTTTTCTTCTTTCAAGGCAAGGATTCTGTTAAAAACATTCTGAATCTGCAGGATGTCTGTTCTGACTTCAACACCTTAAAAGGGCCTTCTAAATGAAAATCTCTGGCCTGCTAACATTTGTAGTCAGTCAAATCTGTACTTTCCCACTGCTTCCAAGAGCATCAGGAATAATTATGCGCACTGCATGAGTGAGGGAAAGCAGGAGGGGCCGATAGGAAAGCTTTGCTCTGCGGCTTCTTCAGTTCCAGTTTACAAAAGCACTTACTAAGCCTATGGTTTGCTGAAAGGTCCTCAGCCTCTGAGGGAAACTCCTGAGCAAGTACCAGAGGTTTTGTTGGCATCTGCACTTCTGAGGAGCCTTCGCTAGGTGTCAGCTCGTGTATGGAGAGTTTTACAGGCTCCTTCACATCAATTCAGGTTTAAATAGGGAGACAAAACAGTGCTACCCTGGATGCAGGTTTGCAAGTCGCAGTAACTGAGGGAAGTGTGGAATGTGCAGGTTTAGGCGAGTAAAGAAATGAATGGGATTTGGGAGAAGAAAGTGAAAGGAAGATGTGTTTTCATTGAGTGAAAATGTTCATTTTGTGTTTGGAGAATCTTTGTACTTCATCTCTAGGAAAGATTTGAAGCACTTTTCACAGTCTACGATAATCAAGTTACATTCCAGTTGTTTAAAAGCTTTAGAAGAGTAAGGATAAACTTCAGCAACCCAGAGGCAGCAGCAAGAGCACGGATAGAGCTGCATGAAACAGACTTCAGTGGAAAAAAGCTGAAGCTGTACTTTGCACAGGTATTCTGGAACACCAAGATGTTGCACATGTGTCCCTGTTTCTTCTTTATTCCATGTTTTCTCATGAATGTCATATGTGATAAATATCTGAATTTACCTTCAACCTTATTCTTCTATGCTGAGATGTGTTACTTTCATTGTTTTAGGGGATAGATTTGCTTTTCAGCCTGGGCTTACAGGGTTGTACTTGGTGTGGAGCAGTCACACAAACCCGTCTCCCATAGATAAGCAGAAATGTGCTGAAAGAAGATAAGTGGGTCCAACCATCTCTTTATAATAGGTGCTTTGTAGGTATGTTCTTTGTGATTAGCAGCATTTGTCATCCTATTCTGCATCCCCTGGCTTTTACCTTCAGGTACAGGTATCCAGTGAAATAGGCGACAAGTCCTACCTCCTTCCTCCACAACCTGTTAAACAGTTCCTGATATCCCCACCTGCATCTCCGCCGGTTGGATGGAAACAGAGTGAAGATGCAACTCCCCTGATAAACTATGACTTGCTTTGTGCTGTCTCCAAGCTGGGACCAGGTAGGAATATTTACTGCTTTTGTTGTATTACTTAACGTCAAAACTAGTGACCAAGGGAGTTTATCTACCTTTCTGTGAGAAGAAACTGGGTCTTTTGTGATGTTTCTTACTTGAATAAAATGATCCATCACTTTTTTTTTACTTAATTCATTAATTGATTGAAAGTACAGCACAGGACCAGGTTGTGTGGTACCAGCTCCATCGCATCCATGTGTTGAATTTTGTCATGGTCTCAGTAATAAATAACAAACAAGAAGAATGAAACATTTAACAGGTCTGGTGAAGTTGAGCAAATTAAAGATGAGATGGGAATAAATGAGTTTTGGTCGTGTTGTTGCAGATACTAAGGACTTTTTGGGATTAAATGGCTTAGGGCTTTTCCTTGGGGATTTTCTTAGCATGATTTTTGTTTGCTGCTCATCAGGGGAAAAGTACGAGCTTCATGCAGGAACAGAATCAACTCCCAGCGTAGTTGTCCATGTCTGTGAAAGTGAGACAGAAGAGGAAGATGAAATTAAAAATCCCAAACAGAAGATCATGCAGACAAGGCGTCCAGAACCACCTGCAACAATACTGAGTGAACCTAAAGCATTTGATTGTACTCTGGAGGTAGGGGGTACCATGCACTGTTAAATTGTGTGATGCCCAAGGTAGTATCAAAAGTCAGACACTTACTGAGTACATGTGTTGATGTCTGTGCTCCTGCTATATGTTATGTATAGCGACAACAGATTTTACTTGTAGTTGTATCTCATGTTCAAGATTTTGGATGCCAATGCTCTGACAAGCACTTTAATTTTAGGGACTAGTCCCCCAACTGTAGCAAATCCACCTGACTTGAAATAGTGAAAAATAGGAAGTCTGGTTGTGTGTTGTTTTGTTTTTAAGATGTTACCCTTTTCTTTATATTGTACAGTGTGATGTACCAAGTGCTGAAAATATCTATCTTACTGTCACAATTGGATTCAAGGAAGTTCTCTGTACTGGTACAACAGCTTCCAGTCGATGTAGTGTTAAATGCAAATGAAACGTACTCTTTTATGCTAAAATTCCTTCCCAGCTAGTCATCTGAGGTGAAGATTAATCTTTGCCTTTCTCAGAACTGCCAAGTATGTGTTTTTAATTTGACATGAGGCACAAATACACGTATGGAAATAAGTTCAAGTAGTTTTGCTAACTACACAGAGAAGAATACGGGAGGAAGAAGCACAGATGGGTGGGAAGTGTTGCCAGTGCCGCTGCTGCTGCTGTCAGGTACGATGGTTTGCGCTGACACCTGAGGAGTGAATGATGATACATGGAGAGAAATGTGGATCCAGCTGTTGAATGTGTTGTCTCTGATGCTCTCTGAAAACATGGTAACATTTGTTCCTCTACAGTGCTGGAGGTGGCCTACGTTTATAAGTAAATCCAGTGACTGTTGTGTTTTGACTAAGTTAGGAGATAAAACATCTAGGGTTAATTTTTTTAACTTGTCCTACGCGTCTCCAGTCTGTTTTGTATGTTTTCAGACAATCAGTTGCCTGGCTTAGCCAGTTCTTATGCAGTTTCAGCCCTTGTTTGCTGTTTTTCATTCAGACTTTTTCTGTGTGGCATCCTGTCTGTCTGACAGAGCATCTGCTGCTGTTCTGAGACCAGGGTGCATCTTTTAAATATAGATCTTTAATTTTGTGATCTTGTGTTTTAGTAGGAGGAAGATAGGCCTCACTATAATGACACAGGCTCCTACGCTTTTATGCTATTTTATAACCAACCTTTTTTAGTCTAGACAGATTCTTTTTTCTATTTAAAACAAAAAAAAAAATCATTTGTGAATAAACCAGGCTGCTGATATTCATAGAGAGAGAAATCATTCAGAAATTGGCCTACTTCAAATTCATTTTGGTGTGTTTCAAGTCTACATGATGTGCTTATTGACTTCTCAAAAGTGTTGTCACTTGATTGATGGTGGAGAGGAAAAGTAATGGTCAGGAATGTGCATGGGCTGGGAGTTTTCAACTCTGTATTGTGCCAGCTCATGATCCCTTCCTGAAACCAGCTTCCAGCTGTAAAATGGGATCCTGCAGGCAGGTCCTTGTGCCAGAGGCAGGAATAGTAGATATTAAAAAGGTAGGAAAATGGGTCTTGCTCATCTTGCCTCCACAGGCATGATATTTATGTATATCTTCAGGTATTAAAGTCACTCAAAGTACAACTTCTCTGTCTCACTGTTCCATGTTACTTAAAAAAACCCCAAAATCCAACCAAAAAACTTGCATTGTCCATCAGGCTTGTGTATTTTTAAGGTTCCAGAAGTCCGTTTGGATTTTCTGTGGTGTTTGTATTTTGTTAATTGTTTAATTTCTACCCCGTTGTAGAAGTTGCTGTGAGTAGGAATAAGTGGAAACCCTTCGGAAACAGTTTTGTACAGCAAATCAAGCAAGCGATGTTGTCAATGTATCTTGTGTAAGACGTGTAACAACTTGCATTCCAACATCTTTCGTTGTGTAAAGACACTTACAATAAAAACAATGCAGTGCCATTCACATCTGGTTTTTAACTGTATTTCATATTGGCCCAAGTCTCATATCTGAGTCAATAATGGTATTGATGAGAATTGTAAGACATCAGCTTGTTGCTCTGCTTGTGCTTTTGCCACTCCTCTCTTGCACAGGCAGATTTGAGCATCATGTTCTTGCTGGCCAGCAGAGGGGGGCTGTGTGCCCCTCTCCTGATACACTGCTGCGATACGAGTGAATTACATTTAAAATGCTACAAAATCCCATTCCTTTCCTGTGTGGAAGCTGTGCCTGGTTTCCGTGGCGGGGCTGAGGGGCCCATTGTGCAGGTATAAAGGGAGACTGGCAGAGCTGGAGTAGGAGGCACTCAGAGGAGGGAATTAAGTGGCTGCTCTCTGCAAGTACTGACGGGGTGGGCAAGGAGGAGGCGAAGCAGAGGCTTCACAAGGAGGGAACCATAACTCAGCCACCGATCCATAGCAGAAGTGATTCTGCTTCACTTCCACGCTCTGTAATTTCCAGGGTGACAGAGCCTTCCTCATGAGATAAATGATGTTCAGGTTGGCTTTATTTATTCCAGGGGATGATTTGGTAGCGACCATCAGAACCTTTTCTCATAGTCCCTGACCTGCTGTTAACCTGCTGTTTTTAGACGTAAGCTTGCACAGAGGCACAAGTCAGCCTTTGCTGAGCTTGCACGTTGTATAAATAAATACCATAAATTCCTCTAAAGCATTCCTCTTGAGAAGCAGCTGTACAAATGGATGGTCTTGTCCTTGGGCAGGCTGCCTGTATGTTCTGGAGAGGAAGTTGCCGGGGTACTTTGGTTTTCTTTTGCAAGAGCTATGAATGGGCCCCGGTTTTGCATCCCTGTGCTTACTGCTGCTCATTCTGTTTCTACCTTGTTACTGAACTGCTTCCCCCTAGAAAGACCTCATGCATAAAATGTCTCTTGCTTAATTTATTCCCTGAAGGGTTATATTTCCATTTTCGTCTGGTTTTGGGTTACTGATCGATTTTAGCCCAGAACAGAAGATTGTCTTTGGAATCTTACCGGGTTTTGTTTACTTGCTCTGCTTAATGTGTAAAACTCACTGGGGGGTTCATGGTCCAGCTTCGAACGTGGAAAGAGACCACAGCCAAGCCTCACTCCCTTGCAGAAAGATGCAGAGGTATTTCCTTTGCTAAAGCAAACAGGAGGCACACACACACCTGGCTGGATCTGAGAGTCCTTGTTCCTGTGTGGCTCACACAGCACCTGCCATGCATCCATCTGGGACTTCTCCATTCTCCATTTGAAGGTCAGCCCAAGCTGGCTGGTGAGGCTGGAATCAGTGGGATTGAACTGTGGTCCCCAATACTGCAGAGGAACTGGTGCTTCAGCAGCTGTTTACGGTCATTCCGAGCAAGATAAAACACTTTTTCTCGTGTAGCCATTGATGGAGCTGAAATCTGAGGGAGGTGACTGCAGGGTTGTCTCCCAACATCAATCCTATAGCTTGAGGAAGGCCTGCACAGCATCTGTTGGGATGTCTCCATACCCTTCACCTGAAGATCAGGGCTAGAGGCATCATGTTGGTATTGTGGTGCCCACCTTGATGGACACACACATGGTTGTGTACGTATTTCATCTTGTGCTTTGGTTGTTTCTGTGTTTTATCTCTCAGTTGTATCTGTGCCAAGTCACACTAGAAAAAATACATTATTTTAAATGTTAACTAATGTGTTAAAACCCTCTTCTGTACTAGGTCTCTTCTGTTTTAACATGTTGGCATGTTCAGGCTTGTAGAAGGGAATGTTTGATTTCCTTGGTGAAGCAAGTGGATTCCAACTACAGTATCAGCAGAAACCGTGATCTCATAACACAACTAGGGACTCAGCAAGAATTTCTAGTCAGTTGTGGTATCTGTAGTGATGTGTGTTCTTCCTGTTTTCTTACCAGGACAGTTCTGGTATATTTGCTCTGTTCTCTAGCCTTCTAATTGCAGCCAAACTGCAAATTTAATCAATGGTGCTGTGAACTGGCCTTATGATCCTGGAGGAGCACAAAGCCTACTTGGAGGTATAAGCTGGATCTATAAATTCAGTGACACATTATTAGCTTATGTCACTTCCTGATGTTTTTTTGTAAGGCTGCAAAGTGGGCCTGTAGTTCTTAATTGAGAGTTTGGTGTCCTTTGGTATTCATTGACTTCATTGGGATTGTTCTGGAACATCCAGGTATCCCATTTGGTCCTCTACTAATGGGGTGAGATCAGGATTGGCGGCTGGTGACCCGTAGACTACAT
This sequence comes from Strigops habroptila, assembly GCF_004027225.2. Lineage (NCBI taxonomy): Eukaryota > Metazoa > Chordata > Aves > Psittaciformes > Psittacidae > Strigops > Strigops habroptila. The sequence goes on from NC_044288.2 coordinate 1,002,119, forward strand.
AACTGATGTTGTCAGCAGGGATTTATACATAACAAAGTATAAACCCAGCGTATGGCTGTAGCTAGTAGAATAAAGGCTATAAATTAAGGACGTGGTGAGGGACTTCTTCCTGAGCAAGCACCAGGGAAAATCACAGCCTCCCTCCTCTTTGCCACACAGGCTTTGAGAGAACATGTTTCCTTTTACTGGGCTTTTACTTGGCTTCGCTGTAGATGTTCACACATTGTACCAGAGATGGCACTTCTCAAGCATTGTACCAGAGATGGCACTTAATAAATGGAGGTGGGTTTTCTGGCACGTTGCAATGCCTGGGAATCATCACAGTGGGATTTTACAGCGGCTTTTCTAGCCTCTGTCAAGGCAGCCAGCAGCTCCCTGAGGAGCAGGGTTAGGCACAAGCCAAGCTGCTGGGGAAGCCCAGCCTCTGGGGCCTGGTGCCTGTCTTGGTTCCTGGCCGTGCCCCCCAGCGCTGTGCTGGGGATCTGCCAAGCAATGCAGCTCTCCTTTGGGATCCAGTTGTGCCTTTAACGGGGTTGATGGACACTGGGGCTGGTGTCTCCTTTCTTGTACTATTTAAATGAAGTCAGGGCTATTACTGTTTGTTATTATGAACTTATATATAACTATTTGTACCTCTTCCAAGTCACGAGTGCCCACTGTTGAAAGCAGCCCCTTTGCTCTGTACAGGGATACAGCCCAGGGAAGGTGTGCAGCCAGGATACCACTCCCGTACCCAGAAAAGAGCCTCGTGTTCCTTCTTGTTTATGCAGGATGAGGCAGTAATTGCAAAGGAACCAACCAAACTGCATCTGTTTCGTTGGAAAGCTGAGTGGTGAGTAATCCCTCCTGATATTCACTCGTGGTTGTAAGGAGCTGTGGTACCTGCGTGGGGTTTTGGTGGGATTGAGGCAAAAGGGTTTAAGTGGAAGTGACCAATGTGGGTTTTTGTAGCTATGCAAAAAAAAAAAGTTTGCTTGAAACTCTGAATTCTTAAACTCTGGTGAGAAAACCTTTGTGGTTTTGTTCTGTGGAGTTCAACTTGGGGTTCAGCATAGAACATTGTGAACACCAAAGTGGAACAAGGCCTGTGTTAGGAAAGCACAGACGTTTCTTTAGGAGGTGAGGATCTCTAAGGTCCCCTCCACCCCAAACCATGCTGTGATTCTGTGCTAAAACCAGCGAAGTGCAGGCTCACAGCCAGGGGTTCCTTCCCAGTTTGATCCTTCTGATTCTGCCCATCCGCAGGCAAAATCCCTGTCCTGTCCTTGGGATGGGTGTGTTTGGGGTTCTCCCCCCGAAGTCCCTGAAGCCCTTTGTGCATTGGGGTGCCCCAGGCCTGGGGCTGCTCCTCGGGCTCCTCCCGGGGGGCGGCGGGTCCCCACCGGCTCCGTGAGGGGCTGAAGCGCCGCAGTACCGGGAGCGGGACGAGCCCGACGGCAGCGGGGACCCGGGACGGGGACCTCGTCCGCGCTTCGGGCTCCGCGCTCTGCTCCCGCCCTGCCCGGAGCCCCTCCCGCCGCCCCTCCCCTGGTGTCGGGGCAGCCCCGCACCTGCGGCGGCACGAGCCGGGCCGGGCCGTGCGGGAGGCGGCGCCAGCGCCCGGGGCCGGTGTTGGTGCGCTCCGTGTCAGCGCAGCTCCCGCGCGAACGGCTGCAAACGCCCGTCGCGGGGATCACGCCGGGTTTATGGCGAGCGGTTGAAGGTACCACGGGCTGTGCGCGCCCGGCGGCTCTGCCCTGCGCTCCGCTGAACCGGCGCTCCCGCCGCTCTCATTAACATCATAAGTGCTGAGGTCCCGGCGCTGACCTGGGGAGTTGTTTCCTCCCACAGCACGGAGCTGCTGCGCTGGGAAAGGCTCCTTCTCTCACCGGCTGCCTCCTTTCATCGCTGTGGATATGAGCTTCTCGTCCGGATTTATTCAGCCCCAGCACCATAAATAAGGTTTTGTTGGTTTGGTTTTTACTGGGGGGTGTTCGTGTGTGTGTGTTTTTGCCTTATTTTGTTTTACTGTGCGGCCGGCGCGCTGCAAGGGGCTGCCAGACTACTGTTTAACAGGAAAAGAACTAGAAGGCTCGGAGCATTGCGTTAGTTCACTGAGTGTCTCAGCACGCTTTCGTTATTCGGGAACATGCTGAAGTCGCTGATAGGTTTGACCTGTGATCTCTGGGTTTTCATGGTGAGTAACGTACCGAGTGCCCCGGGACATCCCCGCTGAAGGAAGCGTAGGGTTTTGTCAGCAGGTACCACACTAACGTGTGCTGGATGGAGGGTTCGGGCAGGAGGGTTTGGGTTAGGGATTGGAAGCCAGGAGACAAAGGCAGCGCAGCCACCGGTGGCTTCGTGGCCCCACTAGAACTGCTGGCTGGCTGCACGGGCTGGGCCACCGGGTTTGGGCACTGTGTGCCGGCCAAGGGCTCAGAGCGTTCTGGTGCAGGGCAGGGTGAGAGTGTGAGGTATCGCCTGCGATGCGTTTGCCTCCAGTGTTCTTAGAGGAGGGGGACGTCCCCATGGGTGCAGCAGGGCTGTGTGTGCAGCATGTGCAGGGCTTTAGAAGCCAGTGAAGTGGAAGGGGCTTTTCTATATTGCACACGGAATTCCCTCTATTTTTCGATGCAGAAAAAGCGGAAGGATCCAAAAGCCTCTGCAGAGGCTCTTACAGCAGCGTTGAGATTTGCATTTTCCTGGTAGATGAGCAGCTTCAGCTCAGCAGACCCAGTCCAGGAGCTGGGGGGCACTTTGTGCTATAGAGGACATGGCTCTAAACCCCAACCCGCAGCAGGCTTGGCGCCTTTGTTGGCAGTAGTTCATGAGGGTTTCCTGCCCAGCCCTGCTCCTACCTGTCTGTTGCTACTGAAAGCGTGACTTGTATTAGTTATACTAAATTCCTTTTCTTACTTACGGTAATAACAGTGGATCAGTCAGGATTTAGTGCACAAAGGAGCTGAAGGAGTCTGTGAGCGATGCACCAAGAGCCCACTGTGGTCTCAGATCAGCAGTTAGTGGGGTAAATCCAGGGGTGCTGAGCACCCTGTGGGTGCTGGCATCTGCCCAGAGCAGCCCCAGCTCACCAGGGTCAGCCCTGTGAGGGGTTCTACGTGCCCTTGTGCCAGGCTGGGACCAGCATTGCTGGGGAGCTGGTAGAGGGCTTGAATGAGCCCTGAACTGGGCTGTTGTTGGGCATGTGGGAGAGGGAAGAAATGTGGCGGGGATGATTGTGCTGCTCTTACTGAGTCACAGACATCAGGAAGCGCAGCTAAAACCTACAGTGTGTTAGGCCCTTGAAGGCTTCTGAGCCTGTGGTGGAAGCCTCAGAACTCTTGACCTAGCACAGAAGCAACTGTATTCATCCCTAGAAAAGACCAAACACCCTCAGCCAGCGAACAGGAGCCATCAATTCACACACCACGGTTTGTGCTGATAAATGCAGAGAGCTCTGCCAGGAAAGGTAGTTCAGGTAAGAACTCATCCCAGGCTGGTTTGGGTCCCAGTGTGAGCCATGGGTGTTTGCTCTGTCCCATGGGAATCTCGGTGTAAGGTATCCCAGGAGAAGCTGTTGCCATCTCCCTGGCTCTGCTGGATGCAGTGAGAGGTACCCAAAGGCACATCTGGGATTGCCTTCCTCCCTGGGCTGGTTCCTGGCATCTGCGTGCCATTGGGTAAGTGATTGCCCGCAGGCAGTGAAGGGTTCAGAGAGCAGAAAGGACTGGCCAGGGAGGCGTGAGATGGTATCGGAGCTGGGAGAAGTGGTTTTCTACTCTGGGAGCCAGTCCTGGTTTGGGCAAATCATTCACAAATGATACTGGACTCCAGCCATGGATTGGCGTGGCTGGGAAGGAAGGTGGAGGATAGGCTACAGATTTCAACCCATTTGGCCTGTGTGCGTCTCTTTTGTTTGCTGTTGTCCTTATGAGTCCTAATTTGCTCCAGGTAGTTCCTTTTTTCCTCTCTTGCCACAGGTGCTGCTTTAGCAGTTGTTTTGAAGGTGAGCTTCCCATAGGTCTGGCCAAAGGAGCTGGTTTTGCTGGGTTTTCCCTCTTCCCTTTGGCTATGCCTGTCATAGGAGTTCAATCCACAGCCCCCCCGAGCAGCTGGGGGGGGTCACAGCTGAGCTCTGGCAGTGTGGTGGGGTTTGTCCTTTCCAGTTCTGACATAACATTTCACAAGGCTTCTAATCCAAGTGTGCCTGAGATCCTGGCGTGGAACCAGTGGGAAAACACCTCTGGCCTGTTCTGCTTCTATACCCTGTCTGCAGAGGCAGCCCTGCCCTGCAGGATCTAGAGTGTTTATGATGTGGATGCACTTTGCTGATCATGGTGGAGCTGCTGGAGTTCCCGTGAATAAGTGCATTCACACAGAGGGAGAGGAGGGATGTGTGTGGGCCAGTGTTTTAAGGCAAAAAACTGGAATTGGGAACTCTGCAGTTCCCAGCCGAGTTTAGACGTTGCTCCTGGGCAAGTCTCTGACAAAGTCTCTCTGGTTCATATTTGTGGGCCTGGCTTTCGACGCGAGGGCATTCCTTTCTGGGGACCTGCTTTCACTTCCCTAGTTCTCATCATCTGTGTGAGCTGAGGGGTTCCAGCCCCTCTCAGGGTATAACCCAGGTAGAATTCCTGCTGTTGTTTTTTCTTGGTGCTGTTACTGCACAGTGGAGTTGCCTGCATCTTGTGTAACTTTGTCTTGGCAAGGAAATTAAATGCTTTTAATCTGTGTTGTAACAACAGCTGAACCTGGAGAGCTCATGCCAGAACCTGAGACAAATGCTTACATACAGGTGCTGGTCCGAGATGGGGACACATAGAACACAGGCTCCACACAGAGCCGGGTGTTTGCCTCGGGCCACGGTTATGCTTCAGCTCCCATTAGCGGGTTTGAACTTGGGGTTTTTTTTTTCCCTCCTTCTTCCCTCTTTTGAGCCTCACAAGGTAAATTCAGGCACATTCAGGTCTCACTGGAACACTGTGGGTTTATTACTTATGAAATTACAGTTTGCCTCTACCCCCCGGCGATGTTCCCATAGCTCGTGATGCTGCTGGAAGCACGTGGCTGTGCAGCCGTGAGGCTGTTTGGGCCCACAGTGATGGGTTACGGGGAGCTGAAGCCGAGTTGGTGACTCTCCAACAAGAGGCTGTTTCCTTCCTGTGCTGTGCTATGGCTACTCGGTTGATTCCTTCAGCGCTGGAAGCAGCCGGGCACAATGAAACACACGGGTTCAAAGCATGCGGTGTTTGTTGGACAGGGGGAACCTGGCTGCAGACAGGGAATGTCAGTGGGGCAGGAGTGGAGCTGAAACACTGTCCACTGCTTGGGGCAGATCCCAGGCCAGGTCCTTGTGCTTGGGCTCAGTTACTTGTGGGAAAGGAGAAAAGCTCTGGACTTACTTAGAAGGATTAACTCCTCCCTAGGATGGGAGTGAGTTTGTGGCTTAGGCTGATGGGCGAGCTGAGCAGGACTTCAGACAGACATGCCTTAGCACAAAGCTGTGGAGCGGCAGGAGGGTGGATGTGGATGATGGTAGCTGGCTCCTCAGCCGCTTCATTCCCGGAATAAAGGATGGGGATGGGCCTGTGGTGTGGAATTCTTGCAAGAGAACAGATCTGAGATTCAATCAACTGTCACGGCACCTACAGCTCTCATGGTAGAAAGTCCTTCCCCCTTATTTAACAGGACCCGGCTGCGTCTTGGGCTTCTTCAATAACATTTTGGCACTTGCTTATTGGAATTAATGCTTTATACCTGTGACAATCTGCCCCTCCTCACACAGCTCCAGCACCCTGGTAGTGTTCATGTAAGTGCAGCTCTTGGTGGCCTTTTGATTGTGTAAGATGGTTTTCACATGGCACTTGCCCATTTATGTCTGCAAGAGGACCTGAGGGAATACATTCCAGTCTATTTCTAAATATTCCAGACAATATTCCCTTTCCTAGCAGCTGCCGTGGCCAGTACACTGAGAAAGAAACGCAGTAGTCAAGCAAACCAGAGCTGGGTTTGGTTGTCCCGTTCCTTAGTGGGTTTTGTGATTTAAGACCAGCCCTGTTGACGTTTTGGGGAAGGGAATGGAGCCCCAGAGCGGCAGAGCTGGCAGCCAGTGCTCTTCCTTAGACCTGGGTAAGTGAGGAGAGAAAAATCACCTTGTTTTTCAGCCTGTGTTTGGCCACAATATACAATGAAAATGCTGCCTATGCAGCAGTGCAGTTGAAAAGGTGAATGAACTCTCTAATAAAGCTTCTGAGATAAACCCAGTGTACATTCCTGCTGGGAAACAACAGCTGATTTGTGTGTAGTTTAAAGCCTGCGCACAGCTCGATGCAGACCTCGCTTCCAAGGCGGCAAAGCACTGGTGCCTCTTCCTGCCCAGCACCTGCCTCCTGCGGGGAGTTGGCTCCCAAAGTCCAGCTCTCCTGGAAAAAACTCAGACCAACGGCTCTGTTCCCCGTCTCTCCTCTGCTGTAACTGCAGGAGCCGCTTGACAGACGAGCTCTGATCCATGTGAGTGAGCGCCGAGCACGGGGCAGGGCAGGTGGAAGGTGTATCAATGGGGGCATTGCTGCTGCTTGCCAAAACAACCTCTCGTGGATCTGCCCAGGTGTTTGGAATGGAAATGTGCCCAAAGCTTGACTTTATGGAAACATTTCCAGCTCCGTGACACGGGAATGTGCCCCAGCCCCGAGAGCTGCGGGTGAGCTAGAGGCTCTCAAACTCCCCCCGGCCGATGTGTGCACGGGGAGTGTGTGCCATGTGTCAGAGAGAAAGAATGTTGTGTGGCTGCTGTATCAAAGTCCATCTCTGCTCCCGTGCTGTACAGCTTTTGCTGAGCACTCCTGATTTCCCAAATGCTTTTCTAAACAAAGGATCCAGCCAGGAATACCCTGAACCTGGGGGGTTCCCAGGGGTTTTGCTGGACTTGGCTGGGTCCTCGAGTTGCACATTGTGGGCTTGGTCAGACGTAATCCGGCTGATCAATGGGAGGGGAATGGAACTGAGACTGGCTGTAGGTAAAGGGGGGGACCTCCCATCCCAGCCTGAGGCACAGACCTTGGACCTCTCAACTTGCTACACAACACAGACAAAACAAAGATTTGATTCCTTTTCCAAGCTACATCCTGGATCGTTACACCCTGTCAGATAAATTCATCCCTTTTGTAACGGGCGGTTTCACTGACAACAAGAATTCTTCAGTTGAAGGTGTGACTCAGGCACAAATAGCTCACCATTACCAAGGTGGTTTGAACCAGATGGTAGGAGGTATGAGTACAACATGGCTGAATATTGAAATATTCAGCCTTATTTGTTTGGGGTTTTTATTTTAATAGGCAGAGGAGGAGAAAAACCCTTCTGTAACTCTGGAATTTGTGCTCTTCTAGTTAGGAGCAACAAGATAAAAGCTGGATGTGGCTTTTTCTGTGTTATGCCCATAGTCAAAACACTTGCTCAGGACAGAGCCTCTTCAGCCTCCGCTTGTTGATGGTACAACCTGCACTGAGTGGATGAGTGGGAAGCAGATGGGTGCCCAGGTTCCTCTGAGGCGTGTGTGAATCCTTCTGCTGTGCTATACAATAAGGCAAACTCTGAAGACAAAATAGTTCTTTCACCATGGAAAGATCTACAACTACACTTGATGATCATGTTGCTGGATTAACTTGGCCTTGGCTAAACAAAGGAATCATTCAGCCGGGGGAGAACGACCCAGTTACAGGCTCGAAACAGTGTTATTTTTGTTTTTTAAATTAAAAGAAAAAAATGGAACCTTTCTACCTTAAGGGGATCGAAGTATTTGATGAATGGACCTTGCAATTCCGATCCTCCCTGCTCAGGCAGACACTGACCATGTCCCTTTCTGCTGGTTACTGACCTCTCTCATTCCTCATCTCTCTCTGTGGAGCCTCCCAAGTACACCCCATGTGTTGACTCAGCCACCGGCCTCCCCACCCCGAAACAACCTCGCCTGTCAGGAGCAGTCAGAGCCGTGTCCTCCTTCCCTCCCAGACCTGCACCCTGCCATGACCTGGGTTTTGTTTGATGGATGCTGCTTTGCAGAAACCTTTAGGAAAGCCTCAAGAAGGGGAAAAGGAAGGGAAGAGAAGGGAAAGTGCCTTTCAGATTTCCAGTTCTTTTTATTACCAACTGATTTCTGTCCACTTAATAATTTTCCAGCTATTGTATCTCTTGTGCTGTGTAAAATTAAAGCCACTAAGAACATGCCACAGATCCACAGTATCCCAATGGAGCATAATAGAGCAGGGCAGAGTCCTGCCTGGTTGTACTGGGCAGCATCTGAAATGGGGAAACTCAATTCCAGTATCAGGTGTTGAAGAATAATTTAATTTCGATGGGGAGTTTGAGTGCATGAGCTCTCTGAAGCTGGGAGCCGAAATGGTTTCAGAGCTCTGTTTGAAGTGGTATCACACCCTTCTCAGGCTGAAGGAGGCTTTTAATGGCTCAGGTTACTAGTCACATTTAGAAAACATTTGGAAAACGCTTATAAAATCAGCAAACACACACGCTGCTCTTTCTAGAGCTGCAGTTTTTCCTCCCCAGATGCAGGAGCAGGCGTGGGTTCAGCCATGGGCACTGGCCCTCCTCCAGTCACAGACTGGGGTGACACTGGCACGAGCGAGGTGCTGGTCAAACTCGCGTCACCTTTCCGTCGTGGTCACACTGCAGTCTTTTCCTGTCATGGGTCAGTGGTGTTTGTCATGTAACTTTTAGAGCTTCCAGTTAGGGGTTAACTGTTTTTTCTTCTTTATGTTAGATACATGAAGCCACTTAATTCTGTCCTATAAAGGAGTTTTTAAACCTTTCTGTGCAGGCTCCCTTACTTAAAGACACATTACTGAATACTGAATTCTTCACATTTACTTGCGCAGTGATTTGAATCTCAACCTGAAACCGTAATCTGAAATCCTAAAGCATTTAAAATACGTATTTATCCAAAACTCGTATAACAGCAATAATATATAGATAACAATGCATAATTGAGTTTATATCTTATTTTAGCCTATTAATTCCAAGCAGTGTGTGCTTTAAGGCAAGTTGCTCCAGACTAGGTTGTAGCAAAGCTTCCATCGATTTCAGCAGAGCCAGATTTTCACCTCTAAGGAAATCTGAAGAACCCCAGTTCAGTGAACCTGCACTTAATGGCCCTGAATCTTTGATGGAGAGTTGCCTATTCTCACTGTCAAATTTTGGTTAATGTTTTATGAACTCACTCTTCTTTTTCTCTCCCGCAGCCAACTCAAGATGACGACACCCGCACCACTGGTCAATAACACCCAGCTCTCGGTAAACGTGACCACGAAGTCTCAAGAACAAAGTCTCTATCAAAGTAAGAAAAGCACTGGGGAGGTGGCTGTGTTTGCTTTATTTTCAGTGGACCTTGAACTTTGCAAACTTCAAACGGTACAATGACAACTTTGTACATAAAACTTCTTTCCCTTTCTGCTTCCCTGCCAGGCTCTGGAGCCATAGTTGCTGCCATCGTAGTAGGAGTGATTATTATTTTTACAGCAGTTCTGCTCATACTGAAAACATACAACAGGTATGTGCCAAGCTCTGTACTTCACTCAAGTGAGACGGGATGAACCAAAGTCACTGTTGAATGTGCTTTCACCTAATGGACCATTTCAGTACTGGTTGCTGCAAGTTTCCAGGAGATGCTAAGCTAACTTGACTGAAGTCCCTGACTCTCCTCGCTGCTGTTCTGTGATTGAAGTGCTGGGAAGCAGGAGGAGGTTCCTGATGGAGGATGTGTGATGGAAGCTGTTTCTAGGGGTCCCTGTTGACACAAGGGAGCTCTGTGGTGTGCATTGTGGCTGCCAGAGGAGCTTGATTTTGCACTTTTCAGGGCACTGGGTTACACTTACACACTCTAGGAGCCCTGAGTTGCCATTTAGTATCTTTGGGATGAAATCCTGTCCTGTATTGCCTTTTAAGAAGCTGTTTGATGTAACCTGCTTCCGCAGGAGCCTTCCCAAGACTTGCCATGTGCTAGCTCTTGTGACAATTTCATTTATGCCTTTACAGACGCATGAGAGTGAAACGGGAGCTGGAGCCCAAACCCACCAAAGCAGCAATGCCGCCTGCGTTAGGGCAGCCCAGCCACAGCCTGCCTCAGCATCCCACGGTGACCTTCATACCTGTGGATATCCACATGCAGAACAGGTAACTGGGAATAGTCATCCTCCCTGCGAGAGCAGAGGAATGGAATTCTCATTCACGTGGATCTGGGACTCCTCAGCAAAGTGAATCTGCATTTGGAACAGCAATGAGTTGTTACTCTGTCTACAGACTGTAATTAATCCCACTTCCTGTCTTTGGGAGGAGAAAGAAAGGGTCTGGATGCTTTCCCTGTGACTGAAATCAACTGGCGGAGGCATGTGAATCGTCAGCAATGCAGCGAGGTGCCTTACAGAGCTCTGGGCATGAGGGACCAAACATACCGAGCCCGTCTGCAGGAGGAGAAGATGCTCACTCGTCTTCTGTGGAGCTTTATCTGTTCTACAATAACTGACGATAAATGGGAAGAAAACTTTGGACATGAACCTGGGTTAGTTGATTTATGTGAAGTGGGTTTGTAGCCTCAGTTATACATGATGGATGGTACAGGAAGTATCAAACCTGTATTTATCTTTACCCATCTTCTGTGTTTCTAATGCCATGTATGTATGGTTTTGCAGAAAAAAGGGACATTTTATTTTCAAGTATTTAAAACCATTTCTCTACTGTTGGTAACCTCTCCCTTTCCAAATGGACTTGGTGTCTTGGGGTTTTCACTCTCACACCAGGAACTGCTTTAGGTTCACTATCAAATGTTTTGTTGTACACAAACCCTGGGAAGTTCTTTAACTGAAGAAGTGAACACAGAAAGGCAGCGAAAGCACCAAGGCTTCATCTGCACAACTTGCATCCTGAGGCGCTTCGTTCCCCAACACAGACCAGGCTTGAACTATTTTTAGGAATTTTTTTCTTCTAGAAAATAACTGACAGTGATGTTGTTTTGCAAGTGTGATGGCTGTGGGTATGCAGTAATGCAACAAAGACATTCCCAAGGACCTTCACAGCCCACAGAGTGCCAACACACAGCGGCATTGTCAGACGTGCAGTGGCGATGGTCCCAAGCAGCCCTGAAATGCTGACAGGACCAGCAGGGACGACTGGGAAGAGGCTGACGTGGGGCGTTTTACCTCCTTTTTGGGAGCTGTACAGAAAGGAGTGACCATTTTCTAACAGAATGGATCCCCAAGAGCTTCCAACATGAGGCTGACCTTGAACAGGTCATTTTTACTAACTGGTGTTTTTGTGCAGAAACTGAATTCGATTACTTTGCATTTTGGTTTTGGTATGAAACTGGAGCACAGTTTGAATTCCAAACTAAATATTAAGACAGCTGTTTGTTGTAAATATTTCACTTGTCCTAGTTCTCTAACTTGGAATTGGGCCTCCTCTATCTCTGGGCAGCTGAGGATGTTTCCTGAGCATGTTTCACTGTATCAAAGTCAAGATCTTTAGGAAACATGAGCCCCATCTTACGGGTATTTTTAACATTACCAGCCAGAGCTACTTCTAGCAAATTTTTGTTACTTTCCATTGACAGAATTTAAGCACAGTGGAGCTCACTTGGTTTCACTGAAGCAGAATAAGCAGTGCTACTGCAATTCTGGATGGGTAGAATTACTGTTATTGGCAGAATTAGTGCTTTGAACACACTAGGGTCACTTAATCCGAACAACTCTGTTTTACCAGTAAAATCTGCCTCATCCTGGCATAGCTGGGGAGGCCCCATGTTCCATCCTGATTCCTGCCAGCAAAGCCCAGAGCTTTTGGTGACCAGGCAAAATCACCTTCTTAAGAAACAAAACTCACTGTGTTCCCACTGCGCTGCCACTTAACGCTTGTGCAGTTTGTTGTGGATTTAAGAGTTTTCCAGGAACGATCCCCCACTCTCCTTGTCCTGCAGTAGTAACTGCACCAGTGCCAATTCCACCTGCCCCATCCAGGCACCCGGCTCGCACTTTAAACCCCCCTTGAGGTGCCATCACATAAACCTGCTGCTTAGAAAACCCCAACAAGCTAACAAAGCACCTGAAAGCTGACACCAAATTGGTCTATTAAAGACATCTGAGACTGTAGAAGCCTTGGGAGAGAATAGGCAATGCAAGTGGAATGCTCACTTGTGAGTCACACAAACGCATTAGAGATGGTCCACAAAGCTGTGCAAACTAATGCAAAGCTGATCAGTTAGTGGCACCAAAGTGGTGCCTTTCTGCTTGGCAGTCCTGGGGTAATGTTTGGACTTCATCCTAAAGGTCTTTTCCAGCCTAGTTGATTCTATGATACACGCAGTCTTTCATGTTCCTTCCCGTGTGCTCTGGCCAAGTTTATCTCATTACAGAACTGGTATTGAGCAGTGACAATGAGAACATTTGGGCATATAAAGAAATAATCACTCAATGCTTTTCTAAGGGCACACTCGGGAGTTGGGTCGTGCAAGAATTACTGTGGGGTTTTCCCATTCTTCTCACCTAAAACTCTTCCCGCAGCACCGCCGCAGCAGCTCCGCTCCCTCAGCCCATCCCCGGGGTACCGCGTTCCCGTGCCTCACTGCCGGCGCCCGCGCAGCTCCGGGCCCTGCGCTGGGCCGAGCCCGCAGCTCCACCTCGCGTCCGCTGCGGCTGCCGCTCGCCTTGCCCCGCTGCCTGCGCAGTGCCCCAGCTCCGAGCGGACGGACCCGATGCTCTGCGGGTCCTTTCCCGTGCCCCACAAGCGGTTAGCGTTCCGGGAGCCATCGTGCGACACCACCGAGCGCGGGCGGAGCCGTGTGCTGTAACCCCTCATTTTACAGCGAGAAACCCGGCATTTCCTTTGTAATCATAGAGCACGTACGAGTTTATTTCATTTTACCCCCCCCGGGCCGTTCCTTTGGATAAACCTTCATTAACTAATTATTAATTACTTGTTTAACCCCCGCGGGGGTTGAAGGCGGGCGCGCGCTACCTCACGGCCGCCCCGGCCCCCCCCGCTTTAGCCTCCGCGCATGCGCCGCCGGCCGCGAGGTCACCTGACCAGCGCCCCGAGCGCGCGCGCGAGTCCCGGGCCGGCAACATCTCGCGAGAGGGAGGCTCATGCTCTCCCTCCCCCCCCTCTCTTCTTCCCCGCCTCCCAACCCCCCCCGCGCGCCGCGGAAGGACGTCTCGCAGCCGCCCCCTCACCCCGGCGGAACGTCGCTCTTTCTGATTGGTCTTCCGCCGCGCGCGCGCCGGCCCTCCGCGGCCGCGGGCACCAATCGAAAGGCGCGGAGAGCCTTTGTGGAAAGCCCCGTCCCGCCCCCTCGCTTTCCTCTCCCCCTCCTCAGCGCGCCTAGCGCGCGTAGGGGCGTGCAGCGCGCGGGGCACGCCGGGACGTGCAGCGCGCGCGGCCGAAGGAGGCGGAGGAGGCAAGATGGACGCGGGGTTCTTCCGCGTAAGTGCCGGCCCCGGGGCGGGCGGGAGCGGCGGGGTCGGTCCCGGCGGGGAATGTGCGGCCGAGGCGGGCCGGGCCGCCGCAGGCCCCGCCGCCGCTGGGCGAAGCCGCTGGTGCCGCGCTCCGCCGAGGAGCGGAGCCGTGCCCCCGCCCCCGCCCTGCGCAGGCTCCTGTGAGGAGCCGCCGCGAAGAAAATGGCGGCGGGAGGAGGCCGGGGCGGCCCGGCCCAGCTGCGGGGCTGCGCGGAGCGGCCGCGGGGGGACTCGCCGCCCCGGGCCCGGGCTTGCCGGCGCGGGCCGCTGCTCTGTGCGCGGCGGGGACACCTGTGCCCGTAGCGGACCTCCGCCGAGGGCCCCGGCGCGGCCTAGCACCGCCGGTTCTTGCGCTGGGCCCCAGGGCGGCCGGGCCGCGACCCCGCGGGAGGAACAGGGGGTCCCGCGGCCGCGGGGCTTGCCTGGGCCGGCGTGTGTCGGCCCTGACACGCGGCGGGGGTGGGAGACCAGGCCAAGGGGGTGCGAGGCGGCCCCGCGCTTGCGGTGAAATGCACTTTGGTGTCCCCGTTCCAAGCAAATAGACCAAACTGCCCTTGGTTTAGAGGGGAGCTTTAAACTGTGACACGAAGGTTGTGCGTATTCAAAGCAAAAAGAATTTGTGCTTTATTTTTAGGCTGGTATTTGTTTTCTTTTTCATAATTTTTTCTTTTCTATTCTTACAGCTCTGCTGTATTTCCTGCACAGACTCTTAACCCGTAGCCTGCCCAGGGTATCTTTCTTTTCAGCCTTTCATTCCATTAATAGAATGAACTTGGTTTTGGGGAGTTCCTTGACAATTTTGAAAACCAGTTTAATTTTGCAAGGTTCGGTCACCTCTTTAGTCCCATTTTTATTTTTTCTCTTGCAACTGGGATGCTTTTAAGACATGAGGGCACACAGAATTTTCCACGTAACTCCATTTTCTGTTAACGTACTAGCATAGAAAAAATCACTAAGTTAAATCTACACTTGTTGTGTCTAATGCAATTGTGAAAAAGGGTACAGATGAAGTAGTTGTAACTGACAGCAGAACGACTGGGACTGAAAAACACAGCGTTTGAAATGTAATATTCTTTTAAACTGGCCAAAACCAGAACTGATATGGCCCTAACATGGGGCTGTAAACAGTGTCCTGGTCTGGTTTCAGCCTGGGTTCAGGAGAAACCCAAGTTCTTGTGGAAACTACAGAAGTGCAGCAGAGCAGCAGTTTGGACTCACCTTATCAAGAAAGCTGCTCTTAGTCCTTTCAGTTCTTCATGCTTCTGTAAAGACAGTGCAGACGACTTTGGCTCTGCCTTGAAATCCCTGTGATACAGTGCTCTGCCTCTTGTTTGGGTTCCCCTTCCTGCTTGCCAAGTGTTGTAAATGGGCTGAGGATAACTTCAGTCCTTTCAATTTCACTTCTGGGTTGTGAACGAGAAGTAAAGAAACAAATAAAGTACATTAAATTGCTGAGTGCTGTGACAGGTATTGTGTGTGTGTTGCTCATGTGTAAGCCACACAGCAGACTGCAAGTATTATGAAGAGTTTTAAACAGATTTAATCCTGGTAAGTGCCTGTGCCACAATCAGTCTGTAGGATTCCTGTGTTCCAGAACAGCAAATGGGAGTGTTAATAGCTTGTTCCCTTTCAGTATCTGATGACTTTGTAGCATGTGACGTTGCTAATGCAAGGTGCTTTTGATCCAGTGAAGTGGTTAGCTTACCTTGGGATTTGAGCTTTTTCTTACTGTCTTTTGGTTCCTGGGCAGCTTATTGTATTGCTGGGACTCAGTCCCTTCTTCCAGGCACAGGAAATTGCAGGTATTAAATTCCCATGCTTTCCATCAGCCAGGTTGGTTTCCTGAATAAACTTCATGTGAAGTGTGAACTGTGGCTTTGTTCTGAACTGTTAACGGGTCATCAGGATTTGGATACAGTTCTGCACATCCTCTTCATGTGTGGTTCTGTTTACTTCTGTGCGAGAACTGGACTTTCTTGCCTTTCAATTCCAAATGAATTAACCTATAGTTTCTGCTCATGAAAGTGGAACGAGTTGGTGAACTTTAACAGAGCATGATCAATAAAGTAGCATTCTTTGTACTCTTGCTGTCTCCGTGTTGGCTGATTTGCTG